>NC_081375.1:3175000-3275000 GCF_030684315.1 Stegostoma tigrinum | reverse complement strand
TTATCCCCTAGTTCTTTTCCCCTTAAAATGTGGAAAGTTTCAATGAAATTACCTCTTGTCCTCCCAGATCCCAGGCGATACAATCCCAGACTGTTTTATCTCTGCCCAGAATTTAACCCTTGAAGTCCCAGCACCTTTCTGGTGAATCTATGCTGTACTCTGTCTCCAAGGCCAGCATCATCCTTCCTCTGGTGGTGTTCAGAACCAGGTATGGTCAGCTGTAACCCGTATTGTCTTGTGTTCTCGTCCCCTCAACATGAAGCTAGCATTCCATTATACTTTTCATTATCTTCTATTTCTGACCGTGATGTTTTAATGATCTATTTACCTCGATCTCCAATCGTATTACTCCTCCATGTTTCTAGTTGTCCACCATTTGGAAAGCCCCACACTTTTATACTTTTCTGGTTCAAAATGAATGGTCTTTAACTTCTGTGCGTTGAGGTTCATTTGTCACAGTGTTTCCTATTTGCATAATCTATCAATAGCTGGGTTGAATAGTTTTAAGGTGGAGGTAGATAGATTTTTGTAAGGCAAAGGAATTGAAGGTTATGAATCTGTGGAATTCCCTGCCCACTGAAGCAGTTGAGGCTTCCTTGTTTAATGTTTTCAAGGCAAAGATAGATTTTTGAACAGTAAAGGAATTAAGGATTAGGGTGAGCGGGCGGGTAAGTGGAGCTGAGTCCATGAGAAGATCAGCCATGATCTTTTTAAATGGCAGAGTGGGCTCAAGAGGCCAGATGGCCTACTCCTGCTCCTAGTTCTTATGTAACCACCACCCCCTTGATATTCAATGGTGATCCCCTCACTAAATCCCCCACTATCAACATCCTGGGGTTTACCATTGATCAGAAACTGAAACTATCTCACTACATAAACAAGTGGCTGCAAGAGCAGGTCAGAGGCTAGGAATAGGGGCGGCCTGGTGGCTCAGTGGTTAGCACTGCAGCCTCACAGCGCCAGGGGCCCGAGTTCAATTCCACCCTTGGTCAACTGTGTGGAGTTTGCACATTCTCCCCGTGTCTGCATGGGTTTCCTCTGGGTGCTCTGGTTTCCTCCCACAGTCCGAAGATGTGCGGGTTATGGTGGGTTGGCCATGCTAAATTGTCCCGTAGTGCCCAGGGATGTCAGGTAGGAGGGTTATAAGGGGCTGATTATTAGCCAGGGTCTCAGTGTATGTTGTTGCTTGCTTGTAATTTCCCAGAGTCTCAGCATGGATTTTCCCTGGCTGGCTATAACCCAAGGTCTCAGAGTGGATTGTGCTGTTAAATACTCAGGTCTCAGTGTATATTGATCATGGCTATTTATTACCCATGCTCTCAGTGTGGCTTGATGCTACGTGGTTATTACTCAGAGTCTCAGTGTGTGCTGTTGCTGGCTGGTCATTACCCCGGGTCTCAGTATGTATTGATGCTGCCTGGTTATTTCCTAGGGTCTCATTGTGGATTGATGTGTCTGTTTATGACCCAGTGTTTCTGTTTGGATTGATCCTGTCTGGTTACTACTCAGGATCTCAGTGTGGTTTGTTGCTGCCTCGTTATTACCCAGGGTCTCAGTGTGGATTTATACTGGCTGATTATTAGCCAGGGTCTCAGTGTATATTAATGATTGCTTGTAATTTCCCAGAATCTCAGCATAGATTTTTCCTGGCTGGCCTTTTCCCAAGATCTCAGTGTGGATTGTGCTGTTAAATACTCAGGTCTCAGTGTATATTGATGCTGACTATTTATTACCCATGCTCGAAGTGTAGCTTGAAGGTGTCGTTATCAGTTTGATAACTATTTCAACAATAAGCCTGAATCCCAGGCATTAATGAAATCCTTGAATGATGGCTGTATTATTGAGGGGCTGTGCATCTTGCTTCAATTCCAGAGTCACGAATCGATGCAAACAGCTTCAGATTCAGGGAATTGGTTCTTACAGACTGGAGTTCTTATTCTCAGGACTTAAAACAAGTTGATAACTGGAGAATAACTAAAGCAAGGAAAACCCTTTAAAAAAACCCTTTAAAAAACCCCAGTCCAGTGCAGCAACTTCCAAAGCAAAACTACCTCCTGCCCGAAAACACAGTCACAGCCAACTTCTTTCTGATGAAGGGTCTAGGCCTGAAACGTCAGCTTTTGTGCTCCTGAGATGCTGCTGGGCCTGCTGTGTTCATCCAGCCTCACATTTTATTATCTTGCCAACTGACTGTTTGGTTTCTCTGTCTTTTTTAACATTCTCTGTGATTGGCTAGCCAGCTTTGGTCCTCCCTTGATTGACTAATTTAACATCCAACCAACTGTCAGTTCCTGAACATTGTAACATTTTTGCGCTAGCTCATCTCTAATGTTCTCAGAGCAATTCGTAACATGTTCTTGACCTGCATTACCTTTCCAGGCCAGTTCCCAACAGCAAACATCAGTGTTTTGTACTGGGACCCTCTCTGATGAAGGGTCTAGGCCTGAACTGTCAGCTTTTGTGCTCCTGAGATGCTGCTGGGCCTGCTGTGTTCATCCAGCCCCACACTTTGTTATCAATGTTTTGTACTCTTCTGTTTTTTTTTAAACAAGTTGCTGCTCAAAGTTCAAATTTAAATTCTGTACTTTAACTCACCAAAACATTCCAAACCAAAAATGAGAAAAATAAATGAAAAATAATGAAAAAAGTAACAACCCTGATACATGTGTTACTCTTGGGTTCATTTCAGACATTAATTTTTTACCCAGGCACTTTTTAGGCAGGGACAATGTGGTGTGGAGCTGGATGAACACAGCAGGCCAAGCAGCATCAGAGGAGCAGGAAAGCTGGCGTTTCAGGCCTAGACCCTTCTGAAGAAGTGTTTTCACACTTTTGGCTGATTGGCCCCACATCCACAAGCATCCCACTCCCTCCACCACCGACACTCAGTAGCACATCAGCTTTCATCCAGCTTCACACCGTGTTATCTACTTTATAGACAGTAACACTTGTTAGACAGGTATTGTTTTGGCTACACTGTGGCACATTGTTAAATTCCTTTTGGAAATGTAAATGAATTTTAAGATGTGAAAATATAAGAACCATAAGAACAAAGAAAATTACAGCACGGGAACAGGCCCTTCGGCCCCCCAAGCCTGTGCCGATCCAGATCCTCTATCTAAACCTGTTGCCTATTTTCCAAGGATCTGTATCCCTCTGCTCCCTGCCCAATTCATTTGTCTGTCCAGATAAATCCTAAATGATGCTGTCGTGCCCACCTCCACTGGCAATGTGTTCCAGGCACCCACCACCCTCTGTGGAAAGAATTTTCCACACATGTCTCCCTTCAACTTTTCCCCTCTCACCTTGAAATCGTGAACCCAAGTAATTGAGTCCCCCTTAAGAAGTCAGAGCCCAAGGACTAGGTCCTCAAGTACACTCCACCCCCAAATGATGTCATTACTGAAATTTCCTTTTCACTAGACCATATGGACTCTGCCTGATTGTTTTATGATGTTCTAAATGCCTTGCTGTTATCCCTTTAGGATGCTAGCGATTTCCGAATGACAGCTATTAGATGAACCAGTCTATAGATTTTCTTGGTCTACAGTTTCCAGCTTCAATACAAATGTTACAATCTCCTTGGATCTTTCTAGATTCTAGGGAATTTTGGAAGGTTACAGCCAACACACCCACCATCTCGGGAGCCACTTCCTTTAGACCTTGAGACCCGTCGGGCCCAGGAGAGTTTTTAGTTTTCAGGGTATTCGTTCCCTCACACCTTTTTCCCAGTGATCCTGTTTATTTGAGTTCCATTTTCCCTTTATCCCCCTGCTTTCTACTATTCTTGGGATGAGTTTTGTGTTTTCACTGTGAAGGTGGATATGTTTGTTCAATACTTGCTCAAAACCTTGTTTCCTGTTACTACTTCCTCGGTCTCATCCTCTATGGACCAACACATACTTCAGCTACACTTCTCATGATTATTTTATGCACATGTAGAAGCTTTTACTGTCTGTTTTAATATTTCTTGCTGGTTTTCCCTAAACTCTAATTTCTCCCTCCCTCTTTTTAGTCACATTTGCTGGCATCTAAAATATTCCAATCTTTTTGCCAAATTCTAATCTCTGCAGCATTGTACATATCGCATTTGATCTTTGATACCATTCCTAATTTCCCGAACTTCCTAAACATATTCACCCCAGCCTCAGCTTTCTGTTCCTGTGCTTATTGAGAGATAAGTTGTGTCTAAAGCAATCAGCCTTTGGAAATGGCCAGACCGCACTCTTGCGAGAGGTCCCTGATCATCCTGCTTTAGGAACAGAGTTATTAAATTGGAGAAGGTGCCAAGCACATTTGCCAGTTCATTGTCAAGACCAGAGGCAGAGCAGGCTGGGACTTTTTCCCTGGAGCATCACAGGCTGAGAGGGGTGACCTTATAGAGGTTTGTAATGTCATGAGGGGCGTGGGTAGGGTGAATAGCCAAGCTCTTTCCCCCAGGGTGGGGGAGTCTAAAACTAGAGTGCATAGGTTTAAGGTGAGAGGGAAAAGATTTAAAAGTGACCTATGGGGCACCATTTTCACGCAGAGGGTGGTGCGTGTATGGAAATGAGCTCCTAGAGGAAAGGGTGGAGGCATCAGGACGCGTACATGAATAGGAAGGGTTTTGGGGCATAGGGGCCAAATGCTGGTAAATGGGACTAGTTGGCATTGGGATAT
The DNA here is from genome assembly GCF_030684315.1 of Stegostoma tigrinum. Lineage (NCBI taxonomy): Eukaryota > Metazoa > Chordata > Chondrichthyes > Orectolobiformes > Stegostomatidae > Stegostoma > Stegostoma tigrinum. The sequence goes on along the minus strand of NC_081375.1, from coordinate 3,270,341 downwards.
TCGGTCTGCATGGACGAATGGGGCTGAAAGGCCTGTTCCTGTGCTGTATGAATCTATGACAGATTACTCTAGGATGTTTCGATCACCAGTTGTACTGGATTGCTCTTCAATCCTCACAGCTTAGCGAGCCCAGCAACACATCGACATATTTACATAACTGACGTAAGCAAGAATTGTCACCAAAGGATGCGATCGTATCACGTAGTCACACTGTTCTCTCCATCAGCATTCACACAGGCACACATTGTACTGCTCCATGTCAGCACCTCAGTGAGACCCTGCCAGCTCCAGCACAAACACACTGCTCTGCTGAAACACAAAAACATAGAAAATACAAGCAGTAACCCATTCGGCCCCCTCTGACTGAGGTAGCAGGCTCCACTGGATCACCACTTTCTTCTCATCTCAGTCCTAAATGGCCTACCCCATATCCCTATACTGTGACCCCTGGCTCTGGACTCTCCACTCATTGGAAACATCCTTCCTGCATCTACACTGTCTAGTCCTGTTACAATTTTATAGGTTTCAATGAAATCCCTTTTCATTCTTCTAAACTCCAGTGAACATAATCCTAACTGATCCAGTCTCTGCTCATATGTCAGCCCTGCCTTCTGAGGGATCAGTCTGGTAAACCTTTGCTGCACTCTCTCCAGCAAGAACATTCTTCCTCAGATAAGGGGGTCAAAACTGTACACAATATTCCAGGTATGGTCTCACCAAGGCCCTGTGTAATCACTCCTGTACACGAAACCTCTCACTATGAAGGCCAACATCCCATTTACATTCCTCACTGCCTGCTGCACCTGCACACTGACCTTCAGTAACTGGTGCACGAGGATACCCAAGTCTCATTGCTCACTCCCCTTTTGTAATTTAAAGTCAAGTAATAAACTGCTTTGCTGTGTTTGCTCCCAAAGTGGATAACCTCACATTTATCCACATCATACTGCGTCTGTCATGCGTTTGCACATTCACTCAGTCCGTCCAAATCATACTGAAGCATCTCTCCATCCTCCTCTCAGCTCACCGTGCACCCCCCGACTCAGCTTTGCGTCATCTGCAAATTTGGAGATATTACATTTACTGATCTGAATCATTAGTATACATGGTGAATAGCTGGGGTCCTAGCACTGATCCCCCCCACTAATCACTGGCTGTCATTCAGAAAAAGACCTAGTTATTCCCACTGTTTGTCTCCTGTCTGCCAGCTAGTTCTCGATCAATCTCCCAAACCCATGAGCTTGCATTTTTTATGTCAATCTCTTATGTGTGGGGACCTTATTGAGAGCTATCTGAAGATTCAACTCAACCATATCCACTGGCTCCTCCTTATTAACTTTGCTAGTTACATTCTGGAAAAATTCCAATATCATCGTAGATTCACGGAAACAGGCCCTTCGGCCCAACTAGTCCATGTTCCCAAATTAAACTGGCCCCAGCTGCCTGTTTTTGGCCTATTCCTATTCATGTACTTATCCAAATGTCTTAACATTGTAACTCATCTCGCATCCACCACGCACTCTGACACAAAAACAGAGTTGCTGGAAAAGCTCAGCAAGTCTACCACCATCTGTGAAGGAGAAAACAGAGAAACGCTTCGGGTCCAGTGACCCTTCCTCAGAATTGACCCGGACCTGAAACGTTAACTCTGTTTTCCCTCCACAGATGCTGCCAGACCTGCTGAGCTTTTCCAGCAACTTTGTTTTTGTTCCCGATTTGCAGCATTCACAGTTCTTTTGGTTTTTACATGCTCTAGCAGTTCATTCCACACACAAACCATTTGATTTCTATCGGTTCATCCCTCTCACTAAACCCTGTGTTTCCCACATTTTGCGGATGCTAGTTGTGGCCTCCTTTGTAAAGTGTATACAAGGCACAGGAGGCGAGAGTGAGGGAGAGACAGTGTCCAAGAGTCAGACAAACAGAGTGTACAAGTGAGATCAACAGCAGGGAATGTTTCTGACCTCCAGACAATGACCATAAAACCATAGACACAGGAGCAGAATTAGGCCATTCAGCTCATTGAGTCTGCTCCATCATTTGAGTTCTGAGGGAGGTGGCTAAGGAAAGAGCGGAGGCTTTGGTCGTGATCTTTCAAAAGTCACTGGAGTCTGGGAAAGTCCCAGATGATTGGAAAATTGCTGTTGTAACCCCCTTGTTTAAGAAAGGATCAAGACAAAAGATGGAAAATTATAGGCCGATTAGCCTAATCTCGGTAGTTGGTAAAATTCTAGAATCCATTGTCAAGGATGAGATTTCTAAATTCCTGGAAGTGCAGGGTCAGATTAGAACAAGTCAGCATGGATTTAGTAAGGGGAGGTCGTGTCTGACAAACCTGTTAGAATTCTTTGAAGAGGTAACAAGTAGGTTAGACCAGGGAAACCCAGTGAATGTTATCTATCTAGACTTCCAAAAGGCCTTCGATACGGTGCCTCACGGGAGGCTGCTGAGTAAGGTGAGGGCCCAGGGTGTTTGAGGTGAGCTACTGGCTTGGATTGAGGTTTGGCTGTCTGACAGAAGGCAGAGATTTGGGATAAAAGGCTCTTTTTCGGAATAGCAACCGGTGACGAGTGGTGTCCCGCAGGGTTCAGTGTTGGGGCCGCAGCTGTTCACCTTATATATTAATGATCTTGATGAAGGGACTGGGGGCATTCTGGCGAAGTTTGCCAAACATATGAAGATAGGTGGACAGGCAGGTAGTACTGAGGAGGTGGGGAAGCTGCAGAAAGATTTAGACAGTTTAGGAGAGTGGTCCAGGAAATGGCTGATGAAATTCAAAGTGAGTAAATGTGAGGTTTTGCACTTTGGAAAAAAGAATACAGGCATGGACTATTTTCTAAACGGTGAGAAAATTCATAAAGCAGAAGTACAAAGGGATCTGGGAGTGTTGGTCCAGGATTCTCTAAAGGTTAACTTGCAGGTAGAGTCCGTAATTAAGAAAGCGAAAGTAATGTTGTCATTTATCTCAAGCGGGTTGGAATATAAAAGCAGCGATGTGCTTCTGAGGCTTTATAAAGCTCTAGTTCGGCCCCATTTAGAATACTGTGTCCAATTTTGGGCCCCACACCTCAGGAAGGGCATACTAGCCCTGGAGCGTGTCCAGCGGAGATTCACATGGATAATCCCTGGAATGGTAGGCTTAATGTATAATAAACGGCTAAGGATCCTGGGATTGTCCTCGTTAGAGTTTAGAAGGCTGAGGGGTGATCTAATAGAAACTTACAAGATAATGTATGGTTTAGAAGGGGTGGATGCTAGGAAGTTGTTTCCGTTAGGTGGGGAGACTAGGACCCGTGGGCACAGCCTTAAAATTAGTGGGGGTCAATTTAAAACTGAAATGAGACGACACTTCTTCAGCCAGAGTGGTGGACTTGTGGAATTCATTGCCGCAGAGTGCAGTGGAGGCCGGGACGTTGGATGCCTTCAAGGCAGAGATCGACAAATTCTTGATCTCAGAAGGAATAAAGGGCTACAGGGAGAGTGCAGGGAAGTGGTGTTGAAATGCCCATCAGCCATGATTTAAATGGTTGAGTGGACATGATGGGCCGAATGGCCTTACTTCCACTCCTATGTCTTATGGTCTTATGGTCTTATGATCATGGCTGATCTGTTGCTTAACCCCCACTCTCCTGCCTTCTCCCTGTAACCCCCTTGATCCCCCTTACTCATCAAGGACCTGCCTATCTCTGTCTGAAATACACTCAATAGCCTGGCCTCCACAGCCCTCTGCAGCTTGGAGTCTCACAGATTGCCCACCCTCTGGATGAAGAAATTCCTCCTCATCTCAGTTCTAAAGGGTCGTCCCTTCACTCTGAGGAAGTGCCCTGAGGTCCTAGTCTCTCCAGCTTGTGGAAACATCTTCTCCACGTCCACTCTTTCCAGGCCTTTCATTAACCTGTAAGTTTCAGTCAGAAGCTGCACTACTATGATTCTATGAAGCCCCTTGTCCATCGCAACTGCAGCAAGCACAGGCCCAGTGAGGAGTGATGGAAGGGGTAGCTCCCAGTCAGTGGGTTATTTAAATATCCCACACAGCAGCAGGAGTAGGCCTGCTGTGTTCTTCAATGTAATCATGGCTGATCTAATGGTGCCCCGGACATTCCCACTAACTCTTGATAACTATTGTCTCACTTGTTAGTGAACAATCTGTCAACATGTGCCTTAAAAATACTCAGTGACCCAGTCTGCACTGTCCTCTGGAGACGAGAGTCCCACAGACTCACACTGTCTGAAGGGTAAACATCCTATCCTGCAGATTAAATGGGACATCCCTTATTTTAAAACAGCGTTCCCTCATTCCTCTCTCTCTCTCTCTCACACACACAAAGAGAAAGACCTTGTCAGATTCTGCACTACCAGCACCTCTCACAACTTTTACTCGTTTCAATGTGAACTCCGGTGCAAGCAGGCACAAACCCACCCCCACCCCGACCCTACCGACAACAACAAATCCATAGTGACACAGATACTGCACCCCCAACCCCCCCCCCCGGGTTCACTTAGAAAAATTAAGGGGCTTTGGGGCGATGGGGGAGTGGGTCGAAATTTGCAACCTTCCGATCAGCAGGACCTTTCTAGAATCTGTAGAGTTTTGGAGGGTGACAGCGAATAAGTGCCCAATACATTGTTACTGTGGAGCCGAGGAGCACGGGCACTGCCTGGTTTCGGGAGTGGAGATGTCACTGTCAGGGAGACAGTGTCAGCGAGTCTTGAGAATTCAGACAAACACCATCTGTTCTTGCAGCTGCAGAAAGTTGCCAAATGCCTGGACCCACAGAACCTGGGGAGGATCAGCTTCCAGGAATTCTGTCAGGGAATCTTCGCCATCAAAGGTAAGGACAATTCCGGGGTTGGGGGGGCGAGGGGTTGGGTGCTTCACAGGGAATACATTCTGAGGGAATGGAAGGAGGTGACGCGAGGCTGCGGGGCTGAAGAAAATGACCTAGAGCGGGAAGAGAGTGAGCTACAGCAGCTGTACCCCAGTGAGAGTCAGTGTGTGTGTGGGGGTGTACCCCAGTGAGAGTCAGTGTGTGTAGGACTGTACCCCAGTGAGAGTCAGTGTGTGTGTGGGGCCGAACCCCAGTGAGAGTCAGTGTGTGTGTGGGACTGTACCCCAGTGAGAGTCAGTGTATGTGGGAATGTACCCCAGTGAGAGTCAGTGTGTGTGTGGGACTGTACCCCAGTGAGAGTCAGTGTGTGTGTGGGGGTGTACCCCAGTGAGAGTCAGTGTGTGTGTAGGACTGTACCCCAGTGAGAGTCAGTGTGTGTGGGACTGTATCCCAGTGAGAGTCAGTGTGTGTGTGGGACTGTACCCCAGTGAGAGTCAGTGTGTGTGGGAATGTACCCCAGTGAGAGTCAGTGTGTGTGTGTGGGAATGTACCCCAGTGAGAGTCAGTGTGTGTGTGTGGGACTGTACCCCAGTGAGAGTCAGTGTGTGTGGGGGTGTACCCCAGTGAGAGTCAGTGTGTGTGTGGGATTATACCCCAGTAAGAGTCAGTGTGTGTGTAGGACTGTACCCCAGTGAGAGTCAGTATGTGAGTGGGACTGTACCCCAGTGAGAGTCAGTGTGTGTGGGACTGTACCCCAGTGAGAATCCGTGTGTGTGTGGGACAGTAGCCCAGTGTGAGTCAGTGTGTGTGGGACTGTATCCAGTGAGAGTCAGTGCATGTGGGACAGTACCCCAGTGAGAGTCCGTGTGTGTGGGACTGTACCCAGTGAGAGTCAGTGTGTGTGGGACTGTACCCCAGTGAGAGTCAGTGTGTGTGTGGGACTGTACCCCAGTGAGAGTCTGTGTGTGTGTGGGACTGTATCCCAGTGAGAGTCAGTGTGTGTGTGCGACTGTACCCCAGTGAGAGTCAGTGTGTGTGTGGGACTGTACCCCAGTGAGAGTCAGTGTGTGTGGGACTGTACCCCAGTGAGAGTCAGTGTGTGTGTGGGACTGTACCCCAGTGAGAGTCAGTCTGTGTGTGGGACTGTATCCCAGTGAGAGTCAGTGTGTGTGGGACTGTACCCCAGTGAGAGTCAGTGCGTGTGTGGGACTGTACTCCAGTGAGAGTCAGTGTGTGTGGGAGTGTACCCCAGTGAGATTCAGTGTGTGTGGGACTGTACCCCAGTGAGAGTCAGTGTGTGTGTGGGACTGTACCCCAGTGAGAGTCAGTGTGTGGGGGTGTACCCCAGTGAGAGTCAGTGTGTGTGTGTGGGAATGTACCCCAGTGAGAGTCAGTGCGTGTGTGGGACTGTACTCCAGTGAGAGTCAGTGTGTGTGGGAGTGTACCCCAGTGAGATTCAGTGTGTGTGGGACTGTATCCCAGTGAGAGTCAGTGTGTGTGTGGGACTGTACCCCAGTGAGAGTCAGTGTGTGTGTGGGACTGTACCCCAGTGAGAGTCAGTGTGTGTGTGGGGGTGTACCCCAGTGAGAGTCAGTGTGTGTGTGTGGGAATGTACCCCAGTGAGAGTCAGTGTGTGTGTGGGACTGTACCCCAGTGAGAGTCAGTATGTGTGGGACTGTACCCCAGTGAGAGTCAGTGTGTGTGTGGGACTGTATCCCAGTGAGAGTCAGTGTGTGTGTGGGACTGTATCCCAGTGAGAGTCAGTGTGTGTGGGACTGTACCCCACTGAGAGTCAGTGTGTGTGTGGGACTGTACCCCAGTGAGAGTCTGTGTGTGTGTGCGACTGTACCCCAGTGAGAGTCAGTGTGTGTGGGACTGTATCCCAGTGAGAGTCAGTGTGTGTGTGGGGGTGTACCCCAGTGAGAGTCAGTGTGTGTGGGACTGTATCCCAGTGAGAGTCAGTGTGTGTGTGGGGGTGTACCCCAGTGAGAGTCAGTGTGTGTGTGTGGGAATGTACCCCAGTGAGAGTCAGTGTGTGTGTGGGACTGTACCCCAGTGAGAGTCAGTATGTGTGGGACTGTACCCCAGTGAGAGTCAGTGTGTGTGTGGGACTGTATCCCAGTGAGAGTCAGTGTGTGTGTGGGACTGTACCCCAGTGAGAGTAAGTGTGTGTGGGACTGTACCCCACTGAGAGTCAGTGTGTGTGTGGGACTGTACCCCAGTGAGAGTCTGTGTGTGTGTGCGACTGTACCCCAGTGAGAGTCAGTGTGTGTGGGACTGTATCCCAGTGAGAGTCAGTGTGTGTGTGGGGGTGTACCCCAGTGAGAGTCAGTGTGTGTGGGACTGTATCCCAGTGAGAGTCAGTGTGTGTGTGGGGGTGTACCCCAGTGAGAGTCAGTGTGTGTGTGTGGGAATGTACCCCAGTGAGAGTCAGTGTGTGTGTGGGACTGTACCCCAGTGAGAGTCAGTATGTGTGGGACTGTACCCCAGTGAGAGTCAGTGTGTGTGTGGGACTGTATCCCAGTGAGAGTCAGTGTGTGTGTGGGACTGTACCCCAGTGAGAGTAAGTGTGTGTGGGACTGTACCCCACTGAGAGTCAGTGTGTGTGTGGGACTGTACCCCAGTGAGAGTCTGTGTGTGTGTGCGACTGTACCCCAGTGAGAGTCAGTGTATGTGGGACTGTACCCCAGTGAGAGTTAGTGTGTGTGTGGGACTGTACCCCAGTGAGAGTCAGTGTGTGTGGGACTGTATCCCAGTGAGAGTCAGTGTGTGTGTGGGACTGTACCCCAGTGAGAGTCAGTGTGTGTGTGGGACTGTATCCCACTGAGAGTCAGTGTGTGTGGGACTGTACCCCAGTGAGAGTCAGTGTGTGTGGGACTGTATCCCAGTGAGAGTCAGTGTGTGTGTGGGACTGTACCCCAGTGAGAGTCAGTGTGTGTGCGGGACTGTACCCCAGTGAGAGTCAGTGTGTGTGTGGGCGTGTACCCCAGTGAGAGTCAGTGTGTGTGGGACTGTACCCCAGTGAGAGTCCGTGTGTGTGTGGGACTGTACCCCAGTGAGAGTCAGTGTGTGTGGGACTGTACCCCAGTGAGAGTCAGTGTGTGTGTGGGACTGTACCCCAGTGAGAGTCAGTGTGTGTGGGACTGTACCCCAGTGAGAGTCAGTGCGTGTGTGGGACTGTACTCCAGTGAGAGTCAGTGTGTGTGGGAGTGTACCCCAGTGAGATTCAGTGTGTGTGGGACTGTATCCCAGTGAGAGTCAGTGTGTGTGGGACTGTACCCAGTGAGAGTCAGTGCGTGTGGGACTGTACCCCAGTGAGAGTCCGTGTGTGTGGGACCGTACCCAGTGAGAGTCAGTGTGTGTGGGACTGTATCCCAGTGAGAGTCAGTGTGTATGGGACTGTACCCCAGTGAGAGTCAGTGTGTGTGTGGGACTGTACCCCAGTGAGAGTCAGTGTGTGTGTGGGACTGTACCCCAGTGAGAGTCAGTGTGTGTGGGACTGTACCCCAGTGAGAGTCAGTGTGTGTGTGGGACTGTACCCCAGTGAGAGTCAGTATGTGTGGGACTGTACCCCAGTGAGAGTCAGTGTGTGTGTGGGACTGTATCCCAGTGAGAGTCAGTGTGTGTGGGACTCTACCCCAGTGAGAGTCCGTGTGTGTGTGGGACTGTACCCCAGTGAGAGTCAGTGCGTGTGTGTGGGACTGTACCCCAGTGAGAGTCAGTGTGTGTATGGGACTGTACCCCAGTGAGAGTCAGTGTGTGTGTGGGACTGTACCCCAGTGAGAGTCATTGTGTGTGGGACTGCATCCCAGTGGGAATCAGTGTGTGTGCGACTGTACCCCAGTGAGAGTCAGTGTGTGTGTGGGACTGTACCCCGGTGAGAGTCAGTGTTTGTGGGACTGTACCTAGTGAGAGTCAGTGCGTGTGGGACTGTACCCCAGTGAGAGTCCGTGTGTCTGGGACCGTACCCAGTGAGAGTAAGTGTGTGTGGGACTGTGTCCCAGTGAGAGTCAGTGTGTGTGGGACTGTACCCCAGTGAGAGTCAGTGTGTGTGTGGGACTGTACCCCAGTGAGAGTCATTGTGTGTGGGACTGCATCCCAGTGGGAATCAGTGTGTGTGGGACTGTACCCCAACTGAGAGTCAGTGTGTGTGTGGGACTGTACACCGGTGAGAGTCAGTGCGTGTGGGACTGTACCCCAGTGAGAGTCCGTGTGTGTGGGACCGTACCCAGTGAGAGTCATTGTGTGTGGGACTGTACCCCAGTGAGAGTCAGTGTGTGTGTGGGACTGTACCCCGGTGAGAGTCAGTGTGTGTGGGACTGTATCCCACTGAGAGTCAGTGTGTGTGTGGTACTGTATCCCAGTGAGAGTCAGTGTGTGTGGGACTGCATCCCAGTGGGAATCAGTGCGTGTGGGACTGTACACCAGTGAGAGTCAGTGTGTGTGTGGGACAGTACCCCAGTGTGAGTCAGTGTGTGTGGTACTGTACCCAGTGAGAGTCAGTGCGTGTGGGACTGTATCCCAGTGAGTGTCAGTGTGTGTGGGACTGTACACCAGTGAGAGTCAGTGTGTGTGGGACTGTACCCCAGTGAGAGTCAGTGTGTGTGTGGGACTGTACCACAGTGAGAGTCAGTCTGTGTGGGACTGCATCCCAGTGGGAATCAGTGTGTGTGGGACTGTACCCCAGTGAGAGTCAGTGTGTGTGTGGGACAGTACCCCAGTGTGAGTCAGTGTGTCTGGGACTGTACCCAGTGAGAGTCAGTGCGTGTGGGACTCTACCCCAGTGAGAGTCCGTGTGTGTGGGACTGTACCCAGTGAGAGTCAGTGTGTGTGGGACTGTATCCCAGTGAGAGTCAGTGTGTGTGTGGGACTGTACCCCGGTGAGAGTCAGTGTGTGTGTGGGACTGTACCCCAGTGAGAGTCAGTGTTTGTGGGACTGTACCCCAGTAAGTGTCAGTGTTTGGTGGACCCTACAGTCCAATGAGAGTCTGTGAATTTGGGTATCTTGTGTTCTTGCCCCATGTGATCGTTTTTGTTTGTGTTTACAGGTTGTGATGATCAATTTGGAAGTATCGTGTGTCTGGAGAATCCTCACTATGAAGCAGTATATGAAGATTATTACTGTCGCCAGGTACAGACCAGTCTGGGATTCCCTCTGGAGTCTCAGTTGGAGATGGGGATGGGTTTTGAGGATGTGTGTTGCTGGGGTGAAGGATGTATTTGAGAATCCGTGTCTGATCTGTGTACACAGAGCTCTCTCTATCCCAGTGCGGTCTCAGGCCGGCCTAGGGTCCAGGGCTGTAACTGTCGAGTGTGTGCTTCCTGATTCCCAGTCCTGGAGAAATCCAGTCTATCACCTCCCGACATCAGTGATTGGTTAAACTGGAGTTGATTACTCTGATGGACTGAGTTAATCAATCACTTGCTCCGTCACAGTCATTCTGATTGACTGGCTGTATAAATCCTCCACCAATCACAGTTGTGAATTTGGAGAATTCTTATTGGCTGCAAGGCTGATGGAGACTGAGTTTTGACTGACATTGACAGAACCTAAGCCTCATCCCATCCCCCTCTCTGATGAAGGGTCTAGGCCGAAACGTCAGCTTTTGTGCTCCTGAGATGCTGCTGGGCCTGCTGTGTTCATCCAGCCTCACATTTTATTATCTTGGATTCTCCAGCATCTGCTGTTCCCATTATGTCTAAGCCTGCATGTGATTGGTCAGTTGGGAGATCTTGCGGTCATTTATAGACACAATATTGATCCCACAGCCCTGCCCTTGGATGTGAGACAACAAGGTGTAGAGCAGGAAGGCAGATTACTATCTCAATGGAGTCAAGTTAGGTAAAGGGGAAGTGCAACGAGATCCAAGTGTTCTTGTACATCAGTCAATGAAAGCAAGCATGCAGGTACAGGAGGAGGTGAAGAAAACTAATGGCATGCTGGCCTTCATAACAAGAGGAATTGAGTACAGGAGCAAAGAGGTCCTTCTGCAGCTGTACAGGGCCCTGGTGAGACTGCACCTGGAGTATTGTGTGAAGTTTTGGTCTCCAAATTTGAGGAAGGGCATTCTTGCTATTGAGGGAGTGCAGCGTAGGTTCACAAGGTCAATTCCCGGAATGGCGGGAGTATCATATGTGGAAAGATTGGAGCGACTGGGCTTGTATACTCTTGAGTTTAGAAGGATGAGAGGGGATCTCATTTGAGGCGTATAAGATTATTAAGGGATTGGACACTGTGGAGGCAGGAAGCATGTTTCCGCTGATGGGTGAGCCCAGAACCAGAGGACACAGTTTAAAAATAAGGGGTAGGCCATTTAGAACAGAGTTGAGGAAAAACTTCTTCACCCAGAGAGTGGTGGATGTATGGAATGCTCTGCCCCAGAAGGCAGTGGAGGCCAACTCTCTGGATACTTTCAAGAAAGAGATAGATAGAGCTCTTAAAGATAGTGGAATCAAGGGTTATGGGGATAAGGCAGGAACGGGATACTGATTGTGGATGATCAGCCATGATCATAATGAATGGTGGTGCTGGCTTGAAGGGCCGAATGGCCTACTCCAGCACCTATTGTCTATTGTCTATTGTCTGTTGGATGAACACAGCAGGCCAAGCAGCATCAGAGGAGCAGGAAGGCTGACGTTTCAGGCCTAGACCCTTTTTCAGAAATGGGTGAGGGAAGAAGGGTCTAGGCCCAAAATGTCAGCTTTCCTGCTCCTCTGATGCTGCTTGCCCTGCTGTGTTCATCCAGCTCTACATCTTGTTAGCTCAGATTCTCCAGCATCTGCAGTTCCTACTATCTCTGTCCTTGGATCTTCTATGTTTTCCTGTTCCCCACCCTCTCCTCCTCCAACTTGTCCCCTTCCATTCTGAGGAACACCCCTCCTCCTCATCCTCTTCCCTCCTCCCTATTTCACCCTGCACCTCCCATCTCTGTCTCAGGCTGGCCTTCACTCTCATTGGCCATGAGCTTAGTGAATAGAGGAGATGTTGAGGGGCTGAATGGCCTACAGCTGCCTCTGTATTCCTCACTGCTCCCTTTTCTCTATGAACCATTCTCCTGATTTGAAGGAATGACTCCAACCTGTTTCTGAAACATTCTGAGTTCTGACATTTTCAGAATGTGTTGAGGAATGTTATAAACATTGAGCTGTTTGCTCAGTGTGTTCCCATGACGCACTGATGGAACAGCTTAGAAACTGTGCCTGGGTCATACCCTCGCCAGATACCCCAAGTGCATGACCTCTGTCCCCTGACCCAGCATGAAAAGACCAGGTTAGTGGGTCAGACAGTAAATGAACATTAGGAGGTTGTTAGAGAGCGTATGGCCCAGGGACAGGATAGGAACTCAGGCAGAGGTGAACATTTCCCATTTGATCATATATTCCCGTACAGATAAACAGGAATTTCCCAAAGTGGGGTCCCCCCACAAATTTGAGTCCATACACTTAGGGGTAGCAGGGCCCACTGCCTCCCCCGCACCCTCTCCCCCCACTGCCTCCCCCGCACCCTCTCCCCCCACTGCCTCCCCTGCACCCTCTCCCCCCACTGCCTCCCCGGCACCCTCTCCCCCCACTGCCTCCCCCGCACTCTCTCCCCCAACTGCCTCCCCGTCACCCTCTCCCCCACTGCGTCCCCAACACCCTCTCCCCCCACTGCCTCCCCATCACCCTCTCCCCCACTGCCTCCCCCGCACCCTCTCCCCCCACTGCCTCCCCGCACCCTCTCCCCTCACTGCCTCCCCTGCACTCTCTCGCCCAACTGCCTCCCCGTCACCCTCTCCCCCACTGCCTCCCCAACACCCTCTCCCCCCACTGCCTCCCCGTCACCCTCTTCCCCCACTGCCTCCCCGTCACCCTCTCCCCCCACTGCCTCCCCCACACCCTCTCCCCCAACTGCCTCCCCCGCACCCTCTCCCCCCACTGCCTCCCCGTCATCCTCTCCCCCACTGCCTCCCCAACACCCTCTCCCCCCACTGCCTCCCCCACACCCTCTCCCCCAACTGCCTCCCCCGCACCCTCTCACCCCACTGCCTCCCCCACACCCTCTCCCCCAACTGCCTCCCCCGCACCCTCTCCCCCCCACTGCCTCCCCCACACCCTCTCCCCCAACTGCCTCCCCCGCACCCTCTCCCCCCACTGCCTCCCCCTCACCCTCTCCCCCAACTGCCTCCCCCGCACTCTCTCCCCCCATTGCCTCCCCCACACCCTCTCTCCTCACTGCCTCCCCCGCACCCTCTCCCCCAACTGCCTCCCCCGCACCCTCTCCCCCCACTGCCTCCCCCACACCCTCTCCCCCAACTGCCTCCCCCACACCCTCTCCCCCCACTGTCTCCCCCACACCCTCTCCCCTCACTGCCTCCCCCGCACCCTCTCCCCCCACTGCCTCCCCCTCATACCCTCACCCCCCACTGCCTCCCCCTCACCCTCTCCCTCTCACTGTCCCCCTCATTCACTTCCCCTCACTCCCTCACCCTCACCCTCTCTCTCTCATTCACTTCCCCTCACCCTCTTCCCATCACTCTCTCACTCTCACCCTCTCCCTCTTCCCTTCACTCTCTCACCCTCACCCTCTCCCTCTCCCCTTCACTCCCTTACCCTCACCCTCTTCCTCTCCCCTTCACTCCCTCACCCTCACCCTTTCTCTCTCATTCACTTCCCCTCTCCCTCTCCCCTTCACTCCCTCACTCTCTCACTCTCCCCCTCATTCACTTCCCCTCACTCCCTCCCTCACTCTCTCACTCTCTCACTCTCCCCCTCACTCACTTTCCCTCACTCCCTCCCTCACCCACTCACTCTCCCCCTCATGCACTACTCACCCTCACCATCTTTCCTCACCCTACTGTCACTACCCCGTTACTCCCACAGTCAGTCTTGTAGGGAGTGAGGGGAGGCTGTGATGAGGAGATGGATTATTTATATGTTGAGGGTCTGGACGTAGGGCCCAGAGAAAGTCTCCCTCTGTTTGGGAGAGATCTTTAAGCAGTAATTAGTGATTTTTAATTTAAACCAAGAACACCCAGTGGTGAATGGTGGGGGACAATTAAACAACTCACTGAGGGAGGGGGCTCCACAAATATCCCCAATCTCAGTGATGGAAGAGCCCAGCACCTCAGTGCAAAGAGATAAGGCTGAAGCATTCACAGCAACTTCAGCCAGAAGAGCTGAGTGGATGATCCATCTCGGCCTCCTCCAGTTGTCCCCAGCATCACAGATACCATCTTCAGCCAATTCGATTCACTCCACGTGACATCAAGAAACAGTTGGAGACACTGGATACTGCAAAGGCTATGGGCCCTGACAACATCCCAGCAATAGTACTGAAGGCTGGTGTTCCAGAACTTGTCGCTCCCCTAACCCAGCTGTTCCAGTACAGTTACACGCTGGTATCTACCCGACAATGTGGAAACTTGCCCCAGTATGTCCTGTACACAAAAAGCAGGACAAATCCAACTCAAATCTGCATCCCAAGGTCTTTTTGTTTGGCCACATTCCCCACCTCCTGCCCTGATATGTAATTCCAAAATGAAGCACCTCGCATTTATCTAAATTAAACTCCATCTGCCACTCCTCAGCCCATTGGCCCATCTGGTCAAGGTCTTGTCCTTGATATCAAGGCTGCATTCGACCGAGTGTGGCATCAAGGAGCCCTGGCAAAACTGGAATCAGTGGGTATCAGGGGCAAACGCTCCAGTGGTTGGAGTCAAACCAGTCACATAGGAAGATGGTTGTGGTTTTTGGAGGTCAATCATCTCAGTTCCAGGACATCTCTGCTGGAGTTCCTCAGGGGACTGTCCTCGGCCCAACCATCTTCAGCTGCTTCATCAATGACCTTCCCTCCACCATAAGGTCAGAAGTGGGGATGTTCACCGATGATTGCACAAAGTTCAGCACCATTCGTGACTCCTCAGATACTGAATCAGTCCGTGTTCGAATGCAGCAAGATCTGGACAGTATCCAGGCTTGGGCTGACAAGTGGCTACTAGCAATCGCGCCACACAAATCCCAGGCTATGACCATCTCCAGTAAGAGACAATCTAACCATCACCCCTTGACATTCAACAGTGTTACCATCACTGAATCCCCCACTATCAACATCCAGGGGTTGTCACTGACCATCCAGGACAAAGCAGCTGCTTCACTGGCCCCACATCCACAAACATCCCACTCCCTCCCCCACTGACGCTCAGTCGCAGCAGTGTGTACTGTCTACAAGATGCTCTGCAGAAACTCACCAAAGATCCTCAGGCAGCACCTTCCAAACCCATGACCCACTTC
Organism: Stegostoma tigrinum; assembly: GCF_030684315.1. Classification (NCBI taxonomy): domain Eukaryota; kingdom Metazoa; phylum Chordata; class Chondrichthyes; order Orectolobiformes; family Stegostomatidae; genus Stegostoma; species Stegostoma tigrinum. The sequence continues at coordinate 3,255,240 of NC_081375.1, read as the reverse complement.
CACCCAGAAGGACAAGGGCAGCAGATACACGGGAACACCATCCCCTGCAAGTTCCCCTCCGAGCCCCTCCCATCCTGACTTGGAAAAAATCACCGTTCCCTCAGTGTTGCTACAAATGCCTCCCTAAAAGCATTGTTGGTCAACCCACAGAAGGCGGACTGCACCTTCTCAAGGGGCAACGAGGGACAGGCAATACAATGATAACCATCGGGTTAGTGCTGGACACTTCCAGCAGGAGGTGTGATGGCGCCTGAGCTGGACTGAGGGTCTGTGTGGGAGATGCTGAAGGGTAGTACACAGTCACAACTAGGCTGGCTGCTTGACTGCAGTGTGAAGCACACAGAGGTGGGAGTGGAGGGTGAGTGCTTGGTTGGGGGGGGTGGGGTTGGTGGTTCCGTTAGGACAGTTGTGACACGAAGAAAGATTAAAACAGGACTGAGTGAAGTGGATGAACCAGTTTGTGTATTTCCTATTCTCAACTGTAAGTGAGGGAGGGAGTGACGGAGGGAGGACGTGGGTGAGGGCGTGAGAGAGAGCGAGTGAGGGAGTGTGTGGGTGAGGGAGAGAGTGAATGAGTGAGGGAGTGGGTGGGTGAGGGAGTGAGTGAATGAGTGAGGGAGAGAGTGAGGGAGGGAGTAAGTGAGGGAGAAAGTGAGTGAGGGCGAGAGTGAGTGAAGGAGTGAGTGTGTGAGTGAGTGAGTGAGTGTGTGAGTGAGTGTGTGAGTGAGTGTGTGAGTGAGTGAGTGAGCGAGGGAGTGAGCGAGGGAGTGAGTGAGGGAGAAAGTGAGTGTGTGAGTGAGTGTGTGAGCGAGGGAGTGAGTGAGGGAGAAAGTAAGTGTGTGAGTGTGTGTGAGTGAGTGAGAGTGTGAGTGTGAGTGAGTGTGAGTGTGTGAGTGTGTGAGTGAGTGAGTGAGTGTGTGAGTGTGAGTGAGTGAGTGAGTGTGTGAGTGTGTGAGCGAGGGAGTGAGCGAGGGAGTGAGTGAGGGAGTGAGGAGCTGGTTGCATGGTGACCTGTTCCCTTTGGTGATGTTGTTGGAATGGTATGTGTCTGGGACGGTCTCTGAGCAGTTGCCTGGCATATTGAATACAGACAGGAGGTGGTGCTGGGGAAGGGTTAGGGTTGGTGTAATTAAAGCATTTTGGAGTGTGTGTGAGGGGAGCACTGAATCTGGTGTGTCAGTCTTTCAGTGCCAGGGAACAATGGGCTCACTGTTACAGACCCAAAGTCAAACACAGCGCCTCACACAGAGAAAGGGATAATGCTCAGCTCCTGCAAGTGTAGGATCAAACACTCGATCACTCCTGGATCAGAAGGATCTGTTCCTGTGGATCATCATTGATAACAGCAGCAGAGGTTTCAAGTTTTTCAGCTTGACACAACAACATGCCCATTAAGATTTCTTTCCACTGATTCTCAAGTTGCTGCTCAAACTTGGGAAAGGCAAGTTAACTCTCTGTTGTAGCTTTGTTATTAGTGTTTCTAGTTCACTTCCTGCTGTATCTTAATGCTTCGTGTTTCTAGTTAACACTATGTTGTATCTTAGTGCTTAGTGATCTCAGTTAACTGCCTGATGTAAGTTAGTGCTCAGTGTTTCTAGTAAACTCACTGCTAAACCTTAGTGATCCTGGTTTGCATCTCAGTGTTTTGTGTTTTTAAATTAAGTCACTGCTGTATCTTAGTGTTTCTAGTTAATGCAGCATTGTGTCTAAGTGCTTGGACTTTCTACTGAATTCACTGCTGTGTGTTAGTGCTGTCTCTTGTTAACTCAAAACTATATCTCAGTGCTTCATTTATCTGGGGTTAACTCACGGTATTTTAGTGTATATTGTTTCTAGTTTCTAGTTAACTTTCTGTTTTACCTCAGTGCTTAGCGTTTGTAGCTAAATGTCTGCAAGCCTTAGATTTTTATGTTGTCAGTTAACTCTGCTGTTTCTCAGTGCTGAGTGTTTTCAGCTAATTAACTGTTATAACTTAGTGCACAGTGATTCCACCTATTCCACTGTTATACGTTAGGGCTTAGTGCTAATCCACTGGCATACCTTAGTGCTTGCTGTTTCTATTTAATTCACTGTTGTATCTTCATGCATTGTGTTTCTATTAAACATGCTGCTGTATCTTAATGCTTCGTGTTCCTGCTTCCCTCAGGGCTGTGTTCTTTTGCCTAGTGTTTCTCGTAAGCTCTATCCTAGCACCCTGTATTTCTAGTTAACTCATGGGTTTACCCCTTACTGTTTTGTATTTCTAGTTAACTCACTGCTATATCTTTGTGCTTTATCTTTCTAGTTAATTTGCTGTTGTACCCTAGTGTTCAGTCTTTCTAGTTAAGTCACTGCCTTAACATAGTGCTCAGTATCTTCAATCAACATGCTGCTGTAGCTTAGCGCATAGTGTTTTTAGTTAACACAGTGTTGTATCTTAGTGTTACTGGTTAATTCATTGCGGTAACTGTGTATATAGTATTTCTCATGAACTTACTGCAGCATGGTAGTGCTTAATGTTTCCAGCTGAGTTGCTGTTGTATTCCCAGTGTTTCCAGTCAACTCAATATTGTATCATAGTGTCACAGGAATCCACAGCACGGAGACAGGCCCTTCGGCCCAAACTGGTCCATGCCGACCAAAATGTCCACCCACACTAACCCCACTTCCCTGCACTTGCTCCATATCCTTCTAAACCTTTCCTGTCCATGTATGTGCCCAAATGTCTTTTAAATGTTGATAATGTACCCGCCTCACCCACTTCCCCGGCAGCTCATTCCACATGTGTACCACTCTCTGTGTAAAAACCCTCAGCTTCTCATGTATTCTTTCCCCTCTAACCTTAAACTGATGCCCACGAGTTCTCAATTCCCCAAACCTGGGAAAAAGACTGAGTGCATTCATCCTGTCCATGCCTCTCATGATCTTATACACTTCTATAAGATCCTTCCTCAGTCTCCTATGCTCTAAAGAAAAAAGTCCTAGATTGTCCAACCTCTCCCTGTAACCTCTCAGTCCCTTGAGTCCTGGTAACATCCTTGTAAATCTCCTCTGCACTTTTTGCAGTTTAATGACATCCTTCCTACAGCAAGGTGACCAAAACTGAACACAATACTCCAAGTGCGGCATCGTCAATGCCCTGTACAACTGCAACACAATTTCCCAAATTCTATACTCAGTGCCCTATCTGTGGCCAGTGTGCCAAAGCTTTCCTCACTGCCTTGTCTATCTGTGACTCCACTTACAGGGAACCGTGCACCTGGGGTCCAAGGTCCCTCTGTTCCACTACACTCCTTAAGGACCTACCACTCACCACAAAACTCCTAGATAACAAAGTGTGATGCTGGATGAACACAGCAGGCCAAGCAGCATCTTAGGAGCACAAAAGCCGACGTTTCCGGCCTAGACCCTTCATCAGAGAGGGGAATGGGGTGAGGGTTCTGGAATAAATAGGGAGAGAGGGGGAGGCGGACCGAAGATGGATAGAGGAGAAGATAGGTGGAGAGGAGAGTATAGGTGGGGAGGTAGGAAGGGGATAGGTCAGTCCAGGGAGGACGGACAGGTCAAGGGGGTGGAATGAGGTTAGTAGGTGGGAAATGGAGGTGCGGATTGAGGTGGGAGGAGGGGATGGGTTAGAGGAAGAACAGGTTAGGGAGGCGGGGAGGAGCTGGTCTGGTTTTGGGATGCAGTGGGGGGAGGGGATATTTTGAAGCTTGTGTAATCCACATTGATACCATTGGGCTGTAGGGCTCCCAAGTGGAATATGAATTGCTGTTCCTGCAACCTTCGGGTGGCATCATTGTGGCACTGCAGGAGGCCCATGTTGGGCATGTCATCTAAGGAATGGGAGGGGGAGTTAAAATGGTTCACGACTGGGAGGTGCAGTTGTTTATTGCAACCTGAGCGGAGGTGTTCTGCAAAGCAGTCCCCAAGCCTCCGCTTGGTTTCCCCAATGTAGCAGAAGCCACACCAGGTACAATGGATACAGTATACCACATTGGCAGATGTGCAGTGAACCTCTGCTTGATATGGAAGGTCTTCTTGGGGCCTGGGATGTGGGCGAGGGAGGAGGTGTGGGGGCAGGTGTAGCACTTCCTGTGGTTGCAGGGGAAGGTGCCGGGTGTGGTGGGGATGGAGGGGAGTGTGGAGCGGACAAGGGAGTCACGGAGAGAGTGGTCTCTCCGGAAGGCAGACAAGGATGGGGATGGAAAAATGTCTTGGGTGGTGGGGTCAGATTGTAGACGGCGGAAGTGTTGGAGGATGATGCGTTGTATCCGGAGGTTGGTGGGGTGGTTTGTGAGGACGAGGGGGATCCTCTTGGGGCGGTTGTGGCGGGGGTGGGGTGTGAGGAATGAGGTGCGGGAAATGTGGGAGACGCGGTCGAGGGTGTTTTCGACCACTACGGGGGGAGGTTGCGGTCCTTGAAGAACTTGGACATCTGGGATGTATGGGAGTGGAATGCCTCATCCTGGGAGCAGATGCGGTGGAGGTGAAGGAATTGGGAATAGGGGATGGAATTTTTGCAGGAAGGTGGGTGGGTGGAGGTGTATTCTAGGTAGCTGTGGAAGTCGTTGGGTTGAAATGGATATCGGTTTGTAGCTGGTTACCTGAGATGGAGACAGAGAAGTCCAGGAAGGTGAGGGATGTGTTGGAGATGGTCTAGGTGAACTTGAGGTTGGGGTGGAAGGTGTTGGAGAAATGGCTTTCCAAACATCTCACACTTATCTGTATTAAACTTCATTTGCCAATTCTCAGCCCCCTTCCCCAGCTGATCAAGATCCTGCTGCAATTTCTGATAACAAATCGTGTCTTGTCCATTCTCATCCAAATCATTGTTATAGATAACGAACAGCAATGGGCCCAGCACCGATGCCTGGGGCACACCATTAGTCACAGGCCTTCAGTCCGACAAGCATCCTTTCACTATTACACTCTGCTTCCTATCATCAAGCTAATTGTATATCCAATCTGCCAGCTCTCCCTGGATTCCACGTGATCTAACCTTCCAGAGCAGCCTACCATGAAGAGCATCATCAAAGGCTTTACTGAAATTCATATTGACTATGATCTTCTGCCCTACCCTCATCAACCTTCCTAGTCACTTCATCTAAGAACTCTAACAAATTTATGAGGCATGATCGCCCATGCACGAAGCCATACTGTCTACTCCTAATCAAACACTGTCTTTCCAAATGTACACATATCTTATTCCTCAGAATCTGCTCAAGTAACTTACATATCACAGACTAGGCTTATTGGTTTACAATTCCCTGGTTTTACTTTGCAGTCCTTCTTATACAAGGACACAACATTTGCTATCCTTCAGTCTTCTGGGACCTAATCTGTGGCTAGCGATGATAAGAATATAGTTAGGGCCCCCATAATTTCTTCTCTAGCCTTGTGCAGGATTTTTGGATATATCTGGTCAGGATCAGGAGATTTATTCACCTTCATACATTCCAATACTTCCAACACATCCTCTACTGCGAAATGAACTGTCCTTATGATATCGTCACTAACTTCCCCAAGTTCCCGAGTCTTCACGTCTTTCTTCACGGTAAACACCGAGGAGAAATATTCATTGAGGATCTTGCCCATTTCCTGCGGTTTCACTCACACATGTCCACTTTGGTTCTTCAGATGTCCTATTCTCTCTCTAGTTATTCTTTTTCCGTTAATATACTTAAAGGGTCTCTTTGAATTTACCCTACTTTTCTCAGTGAAAGCTATCTCATGCTCCCTTTTCACCCTCCTGATTTCCTTCTTCAGTAAACTCCTGTTTCCCCTCTATGTACCACCAGGGATTCCCCTGATCCCAGCTGCCTGTACCTCAGCCAAGCCTCCTTCTATTTTCTAGTCAAAACCTCAGTATCTCTTGTCATTCAGGGTTCCCTACTCCTGCCAACCTTGCCCTTCACCCTCACAGGGACATAGAGACCTTGAACTCTAGCTGTCACACTTCTAAAGCCTCCCATTTGCCAGAGGTCTCTTCGCCTGCAGACAAACTGCACCTATCAACCCCAGCAAGCTCCTGTCTAAATCCATCAAAACTCACCTTGCCCCAGTTTAGAACTTGAACCTGTGGACCAGTTTTGACCCTCTCCATAACTATTTTAAAATTAATAGAACTATGGTCACTGGTCCCAAAGTGCTCCCCCACTGTCACCTCAGAAACCTGTTCTGCGCTATTTCCCAAGAGTAGGTCGGGTTTTGCTCCTTCCTGAGCAGGACCCTGTATATACTGCTTGAGGAAACTGAGCACATTTAACAAATTCCACCCTATAGAAGCCCTTAACACTATGGCAGTCCCAGTCTGTGTCGGAAAATTAAAATGCCCCACTATGGCAATCCTATTGCTCCTGCAAGCCTCCCCAGTCTCCCTGAATATTTGTTCCTCTAATTCCCGTTGACTATTTGGGGGCCGACAGTACAACCCCAATAACATCACCACCCGTTTCTTATTTCTTCGCTCCACCCACAAAGCCTCACTGGACGATCCTTCACTTACTTCATCTCTGACTACTGCTGTGATACACCCCATCATCAAAAATGCAACACACCCCTCCCCTCTTTCCTCCACCTCTGTCCCACCTGAAGAACCTGTGCCTGGGCACATTGAGCTGCCAGTCCTGCCCCTCCCTTAGCCTTGTCTCTGTAATGGCTATAATATCCCAGTCCCACATACCTATCCACACCCTGAGTCCATCGGCCTCACCTAACAGCCCTCTCACATTGAAACAGGCAATCCCTACTCCCAGTCCTGTTCCAGCCTGACCTGTCTCTTCAGTTTGTTATTTCTGATTACTGTATCTCCTTCCAGCCTCACACTTGCCTCCCTGCTGTTAAGGATCCCTCCCCCTGCCAATCTACTTTAAACCCTCCCTTCTGAGCACCAGCACATCTGCCCGCCAGGGTATTGGTCCCCGCTCCAGTTCAGGTGAAACCCGCCCCTCCGGCTCAGAAAAGATCCCAATGATCTGGGAATCGGAATCCCTGCCCCCTGCACGAATTCTTTCGCCACACATTCCCCTGCCATATCCACCTGTTCTTGCCCTCACTAGCACGTGCTTAGTATTTCAATGTTGATTCAATATTATATCTCAGTGCTTCCATTTCTAGTTCGTTTGCTGCTCTGTCTTTGAACCGACTGCTCTTGGTTATTTTTGCAGTGGCAATATAATGCGAAGTTTTTTTTAGTTAACTTGTTTTATTATATTGCTTAGTGTTCATCATTAACTCGCTGCTGCAACTTCATGCTTAGAGCTTCTAGTTAATTAAGAGTTGTGCCTCAGTGCCGAATGTTTCTTGTTAACTCACAGTTGTAGCTGACTGTTTCTCGATAATTCAGTGGTGTATCTTAGTGCTTGGTGTTTCTAGTAAACTCATTGCTGTATTTCATTGCTTACTGTTTCCGGTTACTTCTCTGTTGTATTTTAGTGCTCCGAGTTTCTACTTTACACAGTATGGTGTACTTGTCCTCAGTGTTTCAAGTTAACACAGTGAGTTGTATTTGTGCTTAGTGTTTCTAGTTTACACAGTGTGGTGTCCTTGTGCTCAGTGTGTCTAGTTTCCACGGTGCGGTGTACTTGTGCTTAGTGTTTCTAGTTTACACAGTGTGGTGTACTTGTGCTTAGTGTTTCTAGCTTACACAGTGTGGTGTACTTGTGCTCAGTGTTTCTAGTTTACACAGAATGGTGTACTTGTGCTCAGTGTTTCTAGTTTACACAGTGTGGTGTCCTTGTGCTCAGTGTTTCTAGTTTACACAGTGCGGTGTAATTATGCTCAGTGTTTCTGGTTTACACAGTGTGGTGTACTTGTGCTCAGTGTGTCTAGTTTACACAGTGTGGTGTAATTGTGCTCAGTGTTTCTAGTTTATAAATTGTGGTGTACTTGTGCTCAGTGTTTCTACTTTACACAGTGTGGTGTAATTGTGCTTAGTATTTCTAGTTTATAAATTGTGGTGTTCTTGTGCTCAGTGTTTCTAGTTTACACAGTGTGGTGTACTTGTGCTCAGTGTTTCTGGTTTACACAGTGTGGTGTACTTGTGCTCAGTGTGTCTAGTTTACACAGTGAGGTGTACTTGTGCTCAGTGTTTCTAGTTTACACAGTGTGGTGTACTTGTGCTCAGTGTGCCTAGTTTACACAGTGTGGTGTACTTGAGCTCAGTGTGTCTAGTTTACACAGTGTGGTGTAATTGTGCTTAGTGTTCCTAGTTTATAAATTGTGGTGTTCTTGTGCTCAGTGTGTCTAGTTTACACAGTGTGGTGTAATTGTGCTCAGTGTTTCTAGTATATAAATTGTGGTGTTCTTGTGCTCAGTGTTTCTAGTTTACACAGTGTGGTGTACTTGTGCTCAGTGTTTCTGGTTTACACAGTGTGGTGTACTTGTGCTCAGTGTTTCTATTTTACACAGTGTGGTGTACTTGTGCTCTGTGTGCCTAGTTTACACAGTGTGGTGTACTTGTGCAACGTGTTTCTAGTTTACACAGTGTGGTGTACTTGTGCTCAGTGTGTAGTGTTTACACAGTGTTGTGTACTTGTGCTTAGTGTTTCTACTTTACACAGTGTGGTGTACTTGTGCTTAGTGTTTCTAGTTTACACAGTGTGGTGTACTTGTGCTCAGTGTGTAGTGTTTACACAGTGTTGTGTACTTGTGCTTAGTGTTTCTACTTTACACAGTGTGGTGTACTTGTGCTTAGTGTTTCTAGTTTACACAGTGTGGTGTAGTTGTGCTCTGTGTTTCTACTTTACACAGTGTGGTGTACTTGTGCTCTGCGTTTCTAGTTTACACAGTGTGGTGTACTTGTGCTCAGTGTGACTAGTTTACACAGTGTGGTGTACTTGTGCCCAGTGTTTCTAGTTTCCACAGTGTGGTGTACTTGTGCTCAGTGTGTCTAGTTTACACAGTGTGGTGTACGTGTGCTCAGTGTGTCGAGTTTACACAGTGTGGTGAACATGTGCTCAGTGTTTCTAGTTTCCACAGTGTGGTGTAATTGTGCTTAGTGTTTCTAGTTTACACAGTGTGGTGTACTTGTGCTCAGTGTGTCTAGTTTACACAGTGTGGTGTAATTGTGCGCAGTGTGTCTAGTTTACACAGTGTGGTGTACTTGTGCTCAGTGTTTCTAGTTTACACAGTGTGGTGGACTTGTGCTCAGTGTTTCTAGTTTACACAGTGTGCTGCACTTGTGCTCAGTGTTTCTAGTTTACACAGTGTGGTGTACTTGTGCTCAGTGCTTCTCGTTTACACAGTGTGGTGTACTTGTACTCAGTGTGTCGAGTTTACACAGTGTGGTGTACTTGTGCTCAGTGTGTCTAGTTTACACAGTGTGGTGTACGTGTGCTCAGTGTGTCGAGTTTACACAGTGTGGTGAACATGTGCTCAGTGTTTCTAGTTTCCACAGTGTGGTGTAATTGTGCTCAGTGTGTCTAGTTTACACAGTCTGGTGTACTTGTGCTTAGTGTTTCTAGTTTACACAGTGCGGTGTACTTGTGCTCAGTGTGTCTAGTTTACACAGTGAGGTGTACTTGTGCTCAGTGTTTCTAGTTTACACAGTGTGGTGTACTTGTGCTCAGTGTGCCTAGTTTACACAGTGTGGTGTACTTGAGCTCAGTGTGTCTAGTTTACACAGTGTGGTGTAATTGTGCTTAGTGTTCCTAGTTTATAAATTGTGGTGTTCTTGTGCTCAGTGTGTCTAGTTTACACAGTGTGGTGTAATTGTGCTCAGTGTTTCTAGTATATAAATTGTGGTGTTCTTGTGCTCAGTGTTTCTAGTTTACACAGTGTGGTGTACTTGTGCTCAGTGTTTCTGGTTTACACAGTGTGGTGTACTTGTGCTCAGTGTTTCTATTTTACACAGTGTGGTGTACTTGTGCTCTGTGTGCCTAGTTTACACAGTGTGGTGTACTTGTGCTCCGTGTTTCTAGTTTACACAGTGTGGTGTACTTGTGCTCAGTGTGTAGTGTTTACACAGTGTTGTGTACTTGTGCTTAGTGTTTCTACTTTACACAGTGTGGTGTAGTTGTGCTCTGTGTTTCTACTTTACACAGTGTGGTGTACTTGTGCTCAGTGTGACTAGTTTACACAGTGTGGTGTACTTGTGCTCAGTGTGTCTAGTTTACACAGTGTGGTGTAATTGTGCTCAGTGTGTCTAGTTTACACAGTGTGGTGTAATTGTGCGCAGTGTGTCTAGTTTACACAGTGTGGTGTACTTGTGCTCAGTGTTTCTAGTTTACACAGTGTGGTGGACTTGTGCTCAGTGTTTCTAGTTTACACAGTGTGCTGCACTTGTGCTCAGTGTTTCTAGTTTACACAGTGTGGTGTACTTGTGCTCAGTGCTTCTCGTTTACACAGTGTGGTGTACTTGTACTCAGTGTGTCGAGTTTACACAGTGTGGTGTACTTGTGCTCAGTGTGTCTAGTTTACACAGTGTGGTGTACGTGTGCTCAGTGTGTCGAGTTTACACAGTGTGGTGAACATGTGCTCAGTGTTTCTAGTTTCCACAGTGTGGTGTAATTGTGCTCAGTGTGTCTAGTTTACACAGTCTGGTGTACTTGTGCTTAGTGTTTCTAGTTTACACAGTGTGGTGTACTTCTGCTCAGTGTTTCTAGTTTACACAGTGTGGTATACTTGTGCTTAGTGTTTCTAGTTTACACAGTGCGGTGTACTTGTGCTTAGTGTTTCCATTTTACACAGTGTGGTGTACTTGTGCTCATTGTTTCTAGTTCACACAGTGTGGTGTACTTGTGCTCAGTGTGTCTAGTTTACACAGTGTGGTGTACTTGTGCTCAGTGCTTCTCGTTTACACAGTGTGGTGTACTTGTGCTCAGTGTGTCTAGTTTAGACAGTGTGGTGTACTTGTGCTCAGTGTGTCGAGTTTACACAGTGTGGTGAACATGTGCTCAGTGTGTCTCGTTTACACAGTGTGGTGTAATTGTGCTCAGTGTGTCTAGTTTACACAGTGTGGTGTAATTGTGCTCAGTGTGTCTAGTTTACACAGTGTGGTGTACATGTGCTTAGTGTTTCTAGTTTACATAGTGTGGTGTACTTGTGCTCAGTGTTTATAGTTTACACAGTGCGGTGTCCTTGTGCTCAGTGTGTCTCGTTTCAACAGTGCGGTGTACTGGTGCTCAGTGTTTCTGGTTTACACAGTGTGGTGTACTTGTGCTCTGCATTTCTAGTTTACACAGTGTGGTGTACTTGTGCTCAGTGTGTCTAGTTTACACAATGTGGTGTACTTGTGATCAGTGTGTCTAGTTTTCACAGTATGGTGTACTTATGCTCACTTTTTCTTGGTTACACAGTGTGGTGTACATGTGCTCAGTGTGTCTAGTTTACACAGTGTGGTGTACTTGTGCTTAGTGTTTCTACTTTACACAGTGTGGTGTACTTGTGCTCAGTGTTTCTAGTTTACACAGTGTGGTTTAGTTGTGCTTAGTGTTTCTAGTTTGCACAGTGTGGTGTACTTGTGCTTAGTGTTTCTACTTTACACAGTGTGGTGTACTTGTGCTTAGTGTTTCTATTTTACACAGTGTGGTGTACTTGTGCTCTGCGTTTCTAGTTTACACCGTGTGGTGTACTTGTGCTCAGTGTGTCTAGTTTACACAGTGTGGTGTACTTGTGCTCAGTGTTTCTAGTTTACACAGTGTGGTGGACTTGTGCTCAGTGTTTCTAGTTTACACAGTGAGCTGCACTTGTGCTCAGTGTTTCTAGTTTACACAGTGCAGTGTACTTATGCTCAGTGTTTCTGGTTTACACAGTGTGGTGTACTTGTGCTTAGTGTTTCTAGTTTACACAGTGTGGTGTACTTGTGCTCAGTGTTTCTAGTTTACACAGTGTGGTGTACTTGTGCTCAGTGTTTCTAGTTTACACAGTGCGGTGTACTTATGCTCAGTGTTTCTGGTTTACACAGTGTGGTGTACTTGTGCTCAGTGCTTCTCGTTTACACAGTGTGGTGTACTTGTACTCAGTGTGTCGAGTTTACACAGTGTGGTGTACTTGTGCTCAGTGTGTCTAGTTTACACAGTGTGGTGTACGTGTGCTCAGTGTGTCGAGTTTACACAGTGTGGTGAACATGTGCTCAGTGTTTCTAGTTTCCACAGTGTGGTGTAATTGTGCTCAGTGTGTCTAGTTTACACAGTCTGGTGTACTTGTGCTTAGTGTTTCTAGTTTACACAGTGTGGTGTACTTGTGCTCAGTGTTTCTAGTTTACACAGTGTGGTGTACTTGTGCTTAGTGTTTCTAGTTTACACAGTGCGGTGTACTTGTGCTCAGTGTTTCCATTTTACACAGTGTGGTGTACTTGTGCTCATTGTTTCTAGTTCACACAGTGTGGTGTACTTGTGCTCAGTGTGTCTAGTTTACACAGTGTGGTGTACTTGTGCTCAGTGCTTCTCGTTTACACAGTGTGGTGTACTTGTGCTCAGTGTGTCTAGTTTAGACAGTGTGGCGTACTTGTGCTCAGTGTGTCGAGTTTACACAGTGTGGTGAACATGTGCTCAGTGTTTCTAGTTTCCACAGTGTGGTGTAATTGTGCTCAGTGTGTCTAGTTTACACAGTGTGGTGTACGTGTGCTCAGTGTGTCGAGTTTACACAGTGTGGTGAACATGTGCTCAGTGTGTCTCTTTTACACAGTGTGGTGTAATTGTGCTCAGTGTGTCTAGTTTACACAGTGTGGTGTAATTGTGCTCAGTGTGTCTAGTTTACACAGTGTGGTGTACATGTGCTTAGTGTTTCTAGTTTACATAGTGTGGTGTACTTGTGCTCAGTGTTTATAGTTTACACAGTGTGGTGTCCTTATGCTCAGTGTGTCTCGTTTCAACAGTGCGGTGTACTTGTGCTCAGTGTTTCTAGTTTACACAGTATGGTGTGCTTGTGCTTAGTGTTTCTAGTTTACATAGTGTGGTGTAATTGTGCTCAGTGTGTCTAGTTTACACAGTGTGGTGTCCTTGTGCTCAGTGTGTCTCGTTTCAACAGTGCGGTGTACTTGTGCTCAGTGTTTCTGGTTTACACAGTGTGGTTTACTTGTGCTCAGTGTTTCTAGTTTACACAGTGTGGTGTACTTGTGCTCTGCATTTCTAGTTTACACAGTGTGGTGTACTTGTGCTCAGTGTGTCTAGTTTACACAATGTGGTGTACTTGTGATCAGTGTGTCTAGTTTTCACAGTTTGGTGTACTTATGCTCACTTTTTCTTGGTTACACAGTGTGGTGTACATGTGCTCAGTGTGTCTAGTTTACACAGTGTGGTGTACTTGTGCTTAGTGTTTCTACTTTACACAGTGTGGTGTACTTGTGCTCAGTGTTTCTAGTTTACACAGTGTGGTTGAGTTGTGCTTAGTGTTTCTAGTTTGCACAGTGTGGTGTACTTGTGCTTAGTGTTTCTATTTTACACAGTGTGGTGTACTTGTGCTCTGCGTTTCTAGTTTACACCGTGTGGTGTACTTGTGCTCAGTGTGTCTAGTTTACACAATGTGGTGTACTTGTGATCAGTGTGTTTAGTTTTCACAGTATGGTGTTCTTATGCTAACTTTTTCTTGGTTACACAGTGTGATGTACATGTGCTCAGTGTGTCTAGTTTACACAGTGTGGTGTACTTGTGCTGAGCATTTCTTCTTTACACAGTGTGGTGTACTTGTGCTTAGTGTTTCTACTTTACACAGTGTGGTGTACTTGTGCTTAGTGTTTCTAGTTTACACAGTGTGGTGTACTTGTGCTCTGCGTTTTTAGTTTACACAATGTGGTGTACTTGTGCTCAGTGTGTCTAGTTTATACAATGTGGTGTACTTGTGATCAGTGTGTCTAGTTTTCACAGTATGGTGTACTGATGGTCACTTTTTCTTGGTTACACAGTGTGGTGTACATGTGCTCAGTGTGTCTAGTTTACACAGTGTGGTGTACTTGAGCTTAGTGTTTCTACTTTACACACTGTGGAGTACTTGTGCTCAGTGTTTCTTGTTTACACAGTGTGGTGTAATTGTGCTCAGTGTGTCTAGTTTACACAGTGTGGTGTATTTGAGCTTAGTGTTTCTACTTTACACAGTGTGGTGTACTTGTGCTCAGTGTTTCTAGTTTACACAGTGTGGTGTAACTGTGCTCAGTGTGCCTAGTTTACACAGTGTGGTGTACTAGTGCTCAGTGTGTCTAGTTTACACAGTGTGGTGTACTTGTGCTTAGTGTTTCTAGTTTACACAGTGCGGTGTACTTCTGCTCAGTGTTTCTAGTTTACACAGTGTGGTATACTTGTGCTTAGTGTTTCTAGTTTACACAGTGCGGTGTACTTGTGCTTAGTGTTTCCATTTTACACAGTGTGGTGTACTTGTGCTCATTGTTTCTAGTTCACACAGTGTGGTGTACTTGTGCTCAGTGTGTCTAGTTTACACAGTGTGGTGTACTTGTGCTCAGTGCTTCTCGTTTACACAGTGTGGTGTACTTGTGCTTAGTGTTTCTAGTTTACACAGTGCGGTGTACTTCTGCTCAGTGTTTCTAGTTTACACAGTGTGGTATACTTGTGCTTAGTGTTTCTAGTTTACACAGTGCGGTGTACTTGTGCTTAGTGTTTCCATTTTACACAGTGTGGTGTACTTGTGCTCATTGTTTCTAGTTCACACAGTGTGGTGTACTTGTGCTCAGTGTGTCTAGTTTACACAGTGTGGTGTACTTGTGCTCAGTGCTTCTCGTTTACACAGTGTGGTGTACTTGTGCTCAGTGTGTCTAGTTTAGACAGTGTGGTGTACTTGTGCTCAGTGTGTCGAGTTTACACAGTGTGGTGAACATGTGCTCAGTGTGTCTCGTTTACACAGTGTGGTGTAATTGTGCTCAGTGTGTCTAGTTTACACAGTGTGGTGTAATTGTGCTCAGTGTGTCTAGTTTACACAGTGTGGTGTACATGTGCTTAGTGTTTCTAGTTTACATAGTGTGGTGTACTTGTGCTCAGTGTTTATAGTTTACACAGTGTGGTGTCCTTGTGCTCAGTGTGTCTCGTTTCAACAGTGCGGTGTACTGGTGCTCAGTGTTTCTGGTTTACACAGTGTGGTGTACTTGTGCTCTGCATTTCTAGTTTACACAGTGTGGTGTACTTGTGCTCAGTGTGTCTAGTTTACACAATGTGGTGTACTTGTGATCAGTGTGTCTAGTTTTCACAGTATGGTGTACTTATGCTCACTTTTTCTTGGTTACACAGTGTGGTGTACATGTGCTCAGTGTGTCTAGTTTACACAGTGTGGTGTACTTGTGCTTAGTGTTTCTACTTTACACAGTGTGGTGTACTTGTGCTCAGTGTTTCTAGTTTACACAGTGTGGTTTAGTTGTGCTTAGTGTTTCTAGTTTGCACAGTGTGGTGTACTTGTGCTTAGTGTTTCTACTTTACACAGTGTGGTGTACTTGTGCTTAGTGTTTCTATTTTACACAGTGTGGTGTACTTGTGCTCTGCGTTTCTAGTTTACACCGTGTGGTGTACTTGTGCTCAGTGTGTCTAGTTTACACAGTGTGGTGTACTTGTGCTCAGTGTTTCTAGTTTACACAGTGTGGTGGACTTGTGCTCAGTGTTTCTAGTTTACACAGTGTGCTGCACTTGTGCTCAGTGTTTCTAGTTTACACAGTGCAGTGTACTTATGCTCAGTGTTTCTGGTTTACACAGTGTGGTGTACTTGTGCTTAGTGTTTCTAGTTTACACAGTGTGGTGTACTTGTGCTCAGTGTTTCTAGTTTACACAGTGTGGTGTACTTGTGCTCAGTGTTTCTAGTTTACACAGTGCGGTGTACTTATGCTCAGTGTTTCTGGTTTACACAGTGTGGTGTACTTGTGCTCAGTGCTTCTCGTTTACACAGTGTGGTGTACTTGTACTCAGTGTGTCGAGTTTACACAGTGTGGTGTACTTGTGCTCAGTGTGTCTAGTTTACACAGTGTGGTGTACGTGTGCTCAGTGTGTCGAGTTTACACAGTGTGGTGAACATGTGCTCAGTGTTTCTAGTTTCCACAGTGTGGTGTAATTGTGCTCAGTGTGTCTAGTTTACACAGTCTGGTGTACTTGTGCTTAGTGTTTCTAGTTTACACAGTGTGGTGTACTTGTGCTCAGTGTTTCTAGTTTACACAGTGTGGTGTACTTGTGCTTAGTGTTTCTAGTTTACACAGTGCGGTGTACTTGTGCTCAGTGTTTCCATTTTACACAGTGTGGTGTACTTGTGCTCATTGTTTCTAGTTCACACAGTGTGGTGTACTTGTGCTCAGTGTGTCTAGTTTACACAGTGTGGTGTACTTGTGCTCAGTGCTTCTCGTTTACACAGTGTGGTGTACTTGTGCTCAGTGTGTCTAGTTTAGACAGTGTGGCGTACTTGTGCTCAGTGTGTCGAGTTTACACAGTGTGGTGAACATGTGCTCAGTGTTTCTAGTTTCCACAGTGTGGTGTAATTGTGCTCAGTGTGTCTAGTTTACACAGTGTGGTGTACGTGTGCTCAGTGTGTCGAGTTTACACAGTGTGGTGAACATGTGCTCAGTGTGTCTCTTTTACACAGTGTGGTGTAATTGTGCTCAGTGTGTCTAGTTTACACAGTGTGGTGTAATTGTGCTCAGTGTGTCTAGTTTACACAGTGTGGTGTACATGTGCTTAGTGTTTCTAGTTTACATAGTGTGGTGTACTTGTGCTCAGTGTTTATAGTTTACACAGTGTGGTGTCCTTGTGCTCAGTGTGTCTCGTTTCAACAGTGCGGTGTACTTGTGCTCAGTGTTTCTAGTTTACACAGTATGGTGTGCTTGTGCTTAGTGTTTCTAGTTTACATAGTGTGGTGTAATTGTGCTCAGTGTGTCTAGTTTACACAGTGTGGTGTCCTTGTGCTCAGTGTGTCTCGTTTCAACAGTGCGGTGTACTTGTGCTCAGTGTTTCTGGTTTACACAGTGTGGTTTACTTGTGCTCAGTGTTTCTAGTTTACACAGTGTGGTGTACTTGTGCTCTGCATTTCTAGTTTACACAGTGTGGTGTACTTGTGCTCAGTGTGTCTAGTTTACACAATGTGGTGTACTTGTGATCAGTGTGTCTAGTTTTCACAGTTTGGTGTACTTATGCTCACTTTTTCTTGGTTACACAGTGTGGTGTACATGTGCTCAGTGTGTCTAGTTTACACAGTGTGGTGTACTTGTGCTTAGTGTTTCTACTTTACACAGTGTGGTGTACTTGTGCTCAGTGTTTCTAGTTTACACAGTGTGGTTGAGTTGTGCTTAGTGTTTCTAGTTTGCACAGTGTGGTGTACTTGTGCTTAGTGTTTCTATTTTACACAGTGTGGTGTACTTGTGCTCTGCGTTTCTAGTTTACACCGTGTGGTGTACTTGTGCTCAGTGTGTCTAGTTTACACAATGTGGTGTACTTGTGATCAGTGTGTTTAGTTTTCACAGTATGGTGTTCTTATGCTAACTTTTTCTTGGTTACACAGTGTGATGTACATGTGCTCAGTGTGTCTAGTTTACACAGTGTGGTGTACTTGTGCTGAGCATTTCTTCTTTACACAGTGTGGTGTACTTGTGCTTAGTGTTTCTACTTTACACAGTGTGGTGTACTTGTGCTTAGTGTTTCTAGTTTACACAGTGTGGTGTACTTGTGCTCTGCGTTTTTAGTTTACACAATGTGGTGTACTTGTGCTCAGTGTGTCTAGTTTATACAATGTGGTGTACTTGTGATCAGTGTGTCTAGTTTTCACAGTATGGTGTACTGATGGTCACTTTTTCTTGGTTACACAGTGTGGTGTACATGTGCTCAGTGTGTCTCGTTGACACAGTGTGGTGTACTTGTGCTCAGTGTTTCTAGTTTACACAGTATGATGTACTTGTGGTCAGTGTTTCTAGTTTGCACAGTGTGATGTACTTGAGCTCAGTGTGTCTCGTTTACACAGTGTGGTGTACTTGTGCTCAGTGTGTCTAGTTTACACAGTGTGGTGTACTTGTGCTCAGTGTTTCTATTTTACACAGTGTGGTGTCCTTGTGCTTAGTGTTTCTAATTTATACAGTGTGGTGTACTTGTGCTCCGTGTTTCTAGTTTACACAGTGTGGTGTACTTGTGCTCAGTGTTTCTAGTTTGCACAGTGTGATGTACTTGTGCTCAGTGTGTCTCGTTTACACAGTGTGGTGTGCTTGTGCTCAGTGTTTCTAGTTGACACAGTGTGGTGTTCTTGTGCTCAGTGTTTCTAGTTTACACAGTGTGGTGTACTTGTGCTCAGTGTTTCTAGTTGACACAGTGTGGTGTACTTGTGCTCAGTGTGTCTCGTTTACACAGTGTGGTGTAGTTGTGCTCAGTGTATCTCGTTTACACAGTGTGGTGTACTTGTGCTCAGTGTTTCTAGTTTACACAGTGTGGTGTACTTGTGCTCCGTGTTTCTAGTTTACACAGTGTGGTGTACTTGTGCTCAGTGTTTCTAGTTTGCACAGTGTGATGTACTTGTGCTCAGTGTGTCTCGATTACACAGTGCGGTGTACTTGTGCTCAGTGTTTCCATTTTACACAGTGTGGTGTACTTGTGCTCATTGTTTCTAGTTCACACAGTGTGGTGTACTTGTGCTCAGTGTGTCTAGTTTACACAGTGTGGTGTACTTGTGCTCAGTGCTTCTCGTTTACACAGTGTGGTGTACTTGTGCTCAGTGTGTCTAGTTTAGACAGTGTGGCGTACTTGTGCTCAGTGTGTCGAGTTTACACAGTGTGGTGAACATGTGCTCAGTGTTTCTAGTTTCCACAGTGTGGTGTAATTGTGCTCAGTGTGTCTAGTTTACACAGTGTGGTGTACGTGTGCTCAGTGTGTCGAGTTTACACAGTGTGGTGAACATGTGCTCAGTGTGTCTCTTTTACACAGTGTGGTGTAATTGTGCTCAGTGTGTCTAGTTTACACAGTGTGGTGTAATTGTGCTCAGTGTGTCTAGTTTACACAGTGTGGTGTACATGTGCTTAGTGTTTCTAGTTTACATAGTGTGGTGTACTTGTGCTCAGTGTTTATAGTTTACACAGTGTGGTGTCCTTGTGCTCAGTGTGTCTCGTTTCAACAGTGCGGTGTACTTGTGCTCAGTGTTTCTAGTTTACACAGTATGGTGTGCTTGTGCTTAGTGTTTCTAGTTTACATAGTGTGGTGTAATTGTGCTCAGTGTGTCTAGTTTACACAGTGTGGTGTCCTTGTGCTCAGTGTGTCTCGTTTCAACAGTGCGGTGTACTTGTGCTCAGTGTTTCTGGTTTACACAGTGTGGTTTACTTGTGCTCAGTGTTTCTAGTTTACACAGTGTGGTGTACTTGTGCTCTGCATTTCTAGTTTACACAGTGTGGTGTACTTGTGCTCAGTGTGTCTAGTTTACACAATGTGGTGTACTTGTGATCAGTGTGTCTAGTTTTCACAGTTTGGTGTACTTATGCTCACTTTTTCTTGGTTACACAGTGTGGTGTACATGTGCTCAGTGTGTCTAGTTTACACAGTGTGGTGTACTTGTGCTTAGTGTTTCTACTTTACACAGTGTGGTGTACTTGTGCTCAGTGTTTCTAGTTTACACAGTGTGGTTGAGTTGTGCTTAGTGTTTCTAGTTTGCACAGTGTGGTGTACTTGTGCTTAGTGTTTCTATTTTACACAGTGTGGTGTACTTGTGCTCTGCGTTTCTAGTTTACACCGTGTGGTGTACTTGTGCTCAGTGTGTCTAGTTTACACAATGTGGTGTACTTGTGATCAGTGTGTTTAGTTTTCACAGTATGGTGTTCTTATGCTAACTTTTTCTTGGTTACACAGTGTGATGTACATGTGCTCAGTGTGTCTAGTTTACACAGTGTGGTGTACTTGTGCTGAGCATTTCTTCTTTACACAGTGTGGTGTACTTGTGCTTAGTGTTTCTACTTTACACAGTGTGGTGTACTTGTGCTCTGCGTTTTTAGTTTACACAATGTGGTGTACTTGTGCTCAGTGTTTCTAGTTTATACAATGTGGTGTACTTGTGATCAGTGTGTCTAGTTTTCACAGTATGGTGTACTGATGGTCACTTTTTCTTGGTTACACAGTGTGGTGTACATGTGCTCAGTGTGTCTAGTTTACACAGTGTGGTGTACTTGAGCTTAGTGTTTCTACTTTACACACTGTGGAGTACTTGTGCTCAGTGTTTCTTGTTTACACAGTGTGGTGTAATTGTGCTCAGTGTGTCTAGTTTACACAGTGTGGTGTATTTGAGCTTAGTGTTTCTACTTTACACAGTGTGGTGTACTTGTGCTCAGTGTTTCTAGTTTACACAGTGTGGTGTAACTGTGCTCAGTGTGCCTAGTTTACACAGTGTGGTGTACTAGTGCTCAGTGTGTCTAGTTTACACAGTGTGGTGTACTTGTGCTCAGTGTTTCTAGTTTCCACAGTGAGGTGTACTTGTGCCCAGTGTGTCTAGTTTACACAGTGTGGTGTGTTTGTGCTCAGTGTTTCTAGTTGACACAGTGTGGTGTTCTTGTGCTCAGTGTTTCTAGTTTACACAGTGTGGTGTACTTGTGCTCAGTGTATCTCGTTTACACAGTGTGGTGTACTTGTGCTCAGTGTTTCTAGTTTACACAGTGTGGTGCACTTGTGCTCAGTGTTTCTAGTTTGCACAGTGTGATGTACTTGTGCTCAGTGTGTCTCGTTTACACAGTGTGGTGTACTTGTGCTCAGTGTTTCTAGTTTACACAGTATGATGTACTTGTGGTCAGTGTTTCTAGTTTGCACAGTGTGATGTACTTGAGCTCAGTGTGTCTCGTTTACACAGTGTGGTGTACTTGTGCTCAGTGTGTCTAGTTTACACAGTGTGGTGTACTTGTGCTCAGTGTTTCTATTTTACACAGTGTGGTGTCCTTGTGCTTAGTGTTTCTAATTTATACAGTGTGGTGTACTTGTGCTCCGTGTTTCTAGTTTACACAGTGTGGTGTACTTGTGCTCAGTGTTTCTAGTTTGCACAGTGTGATGTAGTTGTGCTCAGTGTGTCTCGTTTACACAGTGTGGTGTACTTGTGCTCAGTGTTTCTAGTTGACACAGTGTGGTGTACTTGTGCTTAGTGTTTCTAGTTTACACAGTGAGGTGTACTTGTGCTCAGTGTATCTCGTTTACACAGTGTGGTGTTCTTGTTCTCAGTGTTTCTAGTTGACACAGTGTGGTGTTCTTGTGCTCAGTGTTTCTAGTTTACACAGTGTGGTGTACTTGTGCTCAGTGTATCTCGTTTACACAGTGTGGTGTACTTGTGCTCAGTGTGTCTAGTTTACACAGTGTGGTGTTCTTGTGCTCAGTGTTTCTAGTTTACACAGTGTGGTGTACTTGTGCTCCGTGTTTCTAGTTTACACAGTGTGGTGTACTTGTGCTCCGTGTTTCTAGTTTACACAGTGTGGTGTACTTGTGCTCAGTGTTTCTAGTTTGCACAGTGAGGTGTACTTGTGCTCAGTGTATCTCGTTTACACAGTGTGGTGTTCTTGTTCTCAGTGTTTCTAGTTGACACAGTGTGGTGTTCTTGTGCTCAGTGTTTCTAGTTTACACAGTGTGGTGTAGTTGTGCTCAGTGTATCTCGTTTACACAGTGTGGTGTACTTGTGCTCAGTGTGTCTAGTTTACACAGTGTGGTGTACTTGTGCTCAGTGTTTCTAGTTTACACAGTGTGGTGTACTTGTGCTCCGTGTTTCTAGTTTACACAGTGTGGTGTACTTGTGCTCAGTGTTTCTAGTTTGCACAGTGTGATGTACTTGTGCTCAGTGTGTCTCGATTACACAGTGTGGTGTACTTGTGCTCAGTGTTTCTAGTTTACACAGTATGGTGTACTTGTGGTCAGTGTTTCTGGTTTACACAGTGTGATGTACTTGTGCTCAGTGTGTCTCGTTTACACAGTGCGGTGTACTTGTGCTCAGTGTATCTCGTTTACACAGTGTGGTGTACATGTGCTCAGTGTTTCTAGTTTACACAGTGTGGTGTACTTGTGCTCCGTGTTTCTCGTTTACACAGTGTGGTGGACTTGTGCACAGTGTTTCTAGTTTCCACAGTGTGGTGTACTTGTGCTCAGTGTGTCTAGTTTACACAGTGCGGTGTACTTGTGGTCACTGTTTCTAGTTTACACAGTGCAGTGTACTTGTGGTCAGTGTGTCTAGTTTGCACAGTGTGGTGTAATTGTGCTCAGTGTGTCTAGTTTACACAGTGTGGTGTACATGTGCTTAGTGTTTCTAGTTTACATAGTGTGGTGTACTTGTGCTCAGTGTTTATAGTTTACACAGTGTGGTGTCCTTGTGCTCAGTGTGTCTCGTTTCAACAGTGCGGTGTACTTGTGCTCAGTGTTTCTGGTTTACACAGTGTGGTGTACTTGTGCTCTGCATTTCTAGTTTACACAGTGTGGTGTACTTGTGCTCAGTGTGTCTAGTTTACACAATGTGGTGTACTTGTGATCAGTGTGTCTAGTTTTCACAGTATGGTGTACTTATGCTCACTTTTTCTTGGTTACACAGTGTGGTGTACATGTGCTCAGTGTGTCTAGTTTACACAGTGTGGTGTACTTGTGCTTAGTGTTTCTACTTTACACAGTGTGGTGTACTTGTGCTCAGTGTTTCTAGTTTACACAGTGTGGTTTAGTTGTGCTTAGTGTTTCTAGTTTGCACAGTGTGGTGTACCTGTGCTTAGTGTTTCTACTTTACACAGTGTGGTGTACTTGTGCTTAGTGTTTCTATTTTACACAGTGTGGTGTACTTGTGCTCTGCGTTTCTAGTTTACACCGTGTGGTGTACTTGTGCTCAGTGTGTCTAGTTTACACAGTGTGGTGTACTTGTGCTCAGTGTTTCTAGTTTACACAGTGTGGTGGACTTGTGCTCAGTGTTTCTAGTTTGCACAGTGTGCTGCACTTGTGCTCAGTGTTTCTAGTTTACACAGTGCAGTGTACTTATGCTCAGTGTTTCTGGTTTACACAGTGTGGTGTACTTGTGCTTAGTGTTTCTAGTTTACACAGTGTGGTGTACTTGTGCTCAGTGTTTCTAGTTTACACAGTGTGGTGTACTTGTGCTCAGTGTTTCTAGTTTACACAGTGCGGTGTACTTATGCTCAGTGTTTCTGGTTTACACAGTGTGGTGTACTTGTGCTCAGTGCTTCTCGTTTACACAGTGTGGTGTACTTGTACTCAGTGTGTCGAGTTTACACAGTGTGGTGTACTTGTGATCAGTGTGTCTAGTTTACACAGTGTGGTGTACGTGTGCTCAGTGTGTCGAGTTTACACAGTGTGGTGAACATGTGCTCAGTGTTTCTAGTTTCCACAGTGTGGTGTAATTGTGCTCAGTGTGTCTAGTTTACACAGTCTGGTGTACTTGTGCTTAGTGTTTCTAGTTTACACAGTGTGGTGTACTTGTGCTCAGTGTTTCTAGTTTACACAGTGTGGTGTACTTGTGCTTAGTGTTTCTAGTTTACACAGTGCGGTGTACTTGTGCTCAGTGTTTCCATTTTACACAGTGTGGTGTACTTGTGCTCATTGTTTCTAGTTCACACAGTGTGGTGTACTTGTGCTCAGTGTGTCTAGTTTACACAGTGTGGTGTACTTGTGCTCAGTGCTTCTCGTTTACACAGTGTGGTGTACTTGTGCTCAGTGTGTCTAGTTTAGACAGTGTGGCGTACTTGTGCTCAGTGTGTCGAGTTTACACAGTGTGGTGAACATGTGCTCAGTGTTTCTAGTTTCCACAGTGTGGTGTAATTGTGCTCAGTGTGTCTAGTTTACACAGTGTGGTGTACGTGTGCTCAGTGTGTCGAGTTTACACAGTGTGGTGAACATGTGCTCAGTGTGTCTCTTTTACACAGTGTGGTGTAATTGTGCTCAGTGTGTCTAGTTTACACAGTGTGGTGTAATTGTGCTCAGTGTGTCTAGTTTACACAGTGTGGTGTACATGTGCTTAGTGTTTCTAGTTTACATAGTGTGGTGTACTTGTGCTCAGTGTTTATAGTTTACACAGTGTGGTGTCCTTGTGCTCAGTGTGTCTCGTTTCAACAGTGCGGTGTACTTGTGCTCAGTGTTTCTAGTTTACACAGTATGGTGTGCTTGTGCTTAGTGTTTCTAGTTTACATAGTGTGGTGTAATTGTGCTCAGTGTGTCTAGTTTACACAGTGTGGTGTCCTTGTGCTCAGTGTGTCTCGTTTCAACAGTGCGGTGTACTTGTGCTCAGTGTTTCTGGTTTACACAGTGTGGTTTACTTGTGCTCAGTGTTTCTAGTTTACACAGTGTGGTGTACTTGTGCTCTGCATTTCTAGTTTACACAGTGTGGTGTACTTGTGCTCAGTGTGTCTAGTTTACACAATGTGGTGTACTTGTGATCAGTGTGTCTAGTTTTCACAGTTTGGTGTACTTATGCTCACTTTTTCTTGGTTACACAGTGTGGTGTACATGTGCTCAGTGTGTCTAGTTTACACAGTGTGGTGTACTTGTGCTTAGTGTTTCTACTTTACACAGTGTGGTGTACTTGTGCTCAGTGTTTCTAGTTTACACAGTGTGGTTGAGTTGTGCTTAGTGTTTCTAGTTTGCACAGTGTGGTGTACTTGTGCTTAGTGTTTCTATTTTACACAGTGTGGTGTACTTGTGCTCTGCGTTTCTAGTTTACACCGTGTGGTGTACTTGTGCTCAGTGTGTCTAGTTTACACAATGTGGTGTACTTGTGATCAGTGTGTTTAGTTTTCACAGTATGGTGTTCTTATGCTAACTTTTTCTTGGTTACACAGTGTGATGTACATGTGCTCAGTGTGTCTAGTTTACACAGTGTGGTGTACTTGTGCTGAGCATTTCTTCTTTACACAGTGTGGTGTACTTGTGCTTAGTGTTTCTACTTTACACAGTGTGGTGTACTTGTGCTTAGTGTTTCTAGTTTACACAGTGTGGTGTACTTGTGCTCTGCGTTTTTAGTTTACACAATGTGGTGTACTTGTGCTCAGTGTGTCTAGTTTATACAATGTGGTGTACTTGTGATCAGTGTGTCTAGTTTTCACAGTATGGTGTACTGATGGTCACTTTTTCTTGGTTACACAGTGTGGTGTACATGTGCTCAGTGTGTCTAGTTTACACAGTGTGGTGTACTTGAGCTTAGTGTTTCTACTTTACACACTGTGGAGTACTTGTGCTCAGTGTTTCTTGTTTACACAGTGTGGTGTAATTGTGCTCAGTGTGTCTAGTTTACACAGTGTGGTGTATTTGAGCTTAGTGTTTCTACTTTACACAGTGTGGTGTACTTGTGCTCAGTGTTTCTAGTTTACACAGTGTGGTGTAACTGTGCTCAGTGTGCCTAGTTTACACAGTGTGGTGTACTAGTGCTCAGTGTGTCTAGTTTACACAGTGTGGTGTACTTGTGCTCAGTGTTTCTAGTTTCCACAGTGAGGTGTACTTGTGCCCAGTGTGTCTAGTTTACACAGTGTGGTGTGTTTGTGCTCAGTGTTTCTAGTTGACACAGTGTGGTGTTCTTGTGCTCAGTGTTTCTAGTTTACACAGTGTGGTGTACTTGTGCTCAGTGTATCTCGTTTACACAGTGTGGTGTACTTGTGCTCAGTGTTTCTAGTTTACACAGTGTGGTGCACTTGTGCTCAGTGTTTCTAGTTTGCACAGTGTGATGTACTTGTGCTCAGTGTGTCTCGTTTACACAGTGTGGTGTACTTGTGCTCAGTGTTTCTAGTTTACACAGTATGATGTACTTGTGGTCAGTGTTTCTAGTTTGCACAGTGTGATGTACTTGAGCTCAGTGTGTCTCGTTTACACAGTGTGGTGTACTTGTGCTCAGTGTGTCTAGTTTACACAGTGTGGTGTACTTGTGCTCAGTGTTTCTATTTTACACAGTGTGGTGTCCTTGTGCTTAGTGTTTCTAATTTATACAGTGTGGTGTACTTGTGCTCCGTGTTTCTAGTTTACACAGTGTGGTGTACTTGTGCTCAGTGTTTCTAGTTTGCACAGTGTGATGTACTTGTGCTCAGTGTGTCTCGTTTACACAGTGTGGTGTGCTTGTGCTCAGTGTTTCTAGTTGACACAGTGTGGTGTACTTGTGCTTAGTGTTTCTAGTTTACACAGTGTGGTGTAGTTGTGCTCAGTGTATCTCGTTTACACAGTGTGGTGTACTTGTGCTCAGTGTTTCTAGTTTACACAGTGTGGTGTACTTGTGCTCCGTGTTTCTAGTTTACACAGTGTGGTGTACTTGTGCTCAGTGTTTCTAGTTTGCACAGTGTGATGTACTTGTGCTCAGTGTGTCTCGATTACACAGTGTGGTGTACTTGTGCTCAGTGTTTCTAGTTTACACAGTATGGTGTACTTGTGGTCAGTGTTTCTGGTTTACACAGTGTGATGTACTTGTGCTCAGTGTGTCTCGTTTACACAGTGCGGTGTACTTGTGCTCAGTGTATCTCGTTTACACAGTGTGGTGTACTTGTGCTCAGTGTTTCTAGTTTACACAGTGTGGTGTACTTGTGCTCCGTGTTTCTCGTTTACACAGTGTGGTGGACTTGTGCACAGTGTTTCTAGTTTCCACAGTGTGGTGTACTTGTGCTCAGTGTGTCTAGTTTACACAGTGCGGTGTACTTGTGGTCACTGTTTCTAGTTTACACAGTGCAGTGTACTTGTGGTCAGTGTGTCTAGTTTGCACAGTGTGGTGTACTTGTGCTCAGTGTGTCTAGTTTACACAGTGTGGTGTACTTGTGCTCAGTGTTCCTAGTTTATACAGTGTGGTGTACTTGTGCTCCGTGTTTTTAGTTTACACAGTGTGGTGTACTTGTGCTTTGTGTGTCTAGTTTACACAGTGTGGTGTAATTGTGCGCAGTGTTTCTAGTTTACACAGTGTGGTGTACTTGTGCTCAGTGTTTCTAGTTTACACAGTGTGGTGGACTTGTGCTCAGTGTTTCTAGTTTACACAGTGTGCTGCACTTGTGCTCAGTGTTTCTAGTTTACACAGTGTGATGTACTTGTGCTCAGTGCTTCTCGTTTACACAGTGTGGTGTACTTGTACTCAGTGTGTCGAGTTTACACAGTGTGGTGTACTTGTGCTCAGTGTGTCTAGTTTACACAGTGTGTTGTACGTGTGCTCAGTGTGTCGAGTTTACACAGTGTGGTGAACATGTGCTCAGTGTTTCTAGTTTCCACAGTGTGGTGTAATTGTGCTCAGTGTGTCTAGTTTACACAGTCTGGTGTACTTGTGCTTAGTGTTTCTAGTTTACACAGTGTGGTGTACTTGTGCTCAGTGTGTCTAGTTTACACAGTGTGGTGTAATTGTGCGCAGTGTGTCTCGTTTACACAGTGTGGTGTACTTGTGCTCAGTGTTTCTAGTTTACAC
Organism: Stegostoma tigrinum; assembly: GCF_030684315.1. Classification (NCBI taxonomy): domain Eukaryota; kingdom Metazoa; phylum Chordata; class Chondrichthyes; order Orectolobiformes; family Stegostomatidae; genus Stegostoma; species Stegostoma tigrinum. Next base: position 3,228,003 of record NC_081375.1, on the reverse strand, counting down.
AGTGTGGTGGACTTGTGCTCAGTGTTTCTAGTTTACACAGTGTGCTGCACTTGTGCTCAGTGTTTCTAGTTTACACAGTGTGGTGTACTTGTGCTCAGTGCTTCTCGTTTACACAGTGTGGTGTACTTGTACTCAGTGTGTCGAGTTTACACAGTGTGGTGTACGTGTGCTCAGTGTGTCGAGTTTACACAGTGTGGTGAACATGTGCTCAGTGTTTCTAGTTTCCACAGTGTGGTGTAATTGTGCTCAGTGTGTCTAGTTTACACAGTCTGGTGTACTTGTGCTTTGTGTTTCTAGTTTACACAGTGCGGTGTACTTGTGCTCAGTGTTTCTAGTTTACACAGTGTGGTATACTTGTGCTTAGTGTTTCTAGTTTACACAGTGCGGTGTACTTGTGCGTAGTGTTTCCATTTTACACAGTGTGGTGTACTTGTGCTCATTGTTTCTAGTTCACACAGTGTGGTGTACTTGTGCTCAGTGTGTCTAGTTTACACAGTGTGGTGTACTTGTGCTCAGTGCTTCTCGTTTACACAGTGTGGTGTACTTGTGCTCAGTGTGTCTAGTTTAGACAGTGTGGTGTACTTGTGCTCAGTGTGTCGAGTTTACACAGTGTGGTGAACATGTGCTCAGTGTTTCTAGTTTCCACAGTGTGGTGTAATTGTGCTCAGTGTGTCTAGTTTACACAGTGTGGTGTACGTGTGCTCAGTGTGTCGAGTTTACACAGTGTGGTGAACATGTGCTCAGTGTGTCTCGTTTACACAGTGTGGTGTAATTGTGCTCAGTGTGTCTAGTTTACACAGTGTGGTGTAATTGTGCTCAGTGTGTCTAGTTTTCACAGTGTGCTGTACATGTGCTTAGTGTTTCTAGTTTACATAGTGTGGTGTACTTGTGCTCAGTGTTTATAGTTTACACAGTGTGGTGTCCTTGTGCTCAGTGTGTCTCGTTTCAACAGTGCGGTGTACTTGTGCTCAGTGTTTCTAGTTTACACAGTGACACAGTGTGGTGTCCTTGTGCTCAGTGTGTCTCGTTTCAACAGTGCGGTGTACTTGTGCTCAGTGTTTCTAGTTTACACAGTGTGGTGTACTTGTGCTTAGTGTTTCTAGTTTACATAGTGTGGTGTAATTGTGCTCAGTGTGTCTAGTTTACACAGTGTGTTGTCCTTGTGCTCAGTGTGTCTCGTTTCAACAGTGCGGTGTACTTGTGCTCAGTGTTTCTGGTTTACACAGTGTGGTGTACTTGTGCTCAGTGTTTCTAGTTTACACAGTGTGGTGTACTTGTGCTCTGCATTTCTAGTTTACACAGTGTGGTGTACTTGTGCTCAGTGTGTCTAGTTTACACAATGTGGTGTACTTGTGATCAGTGTGTCTCGTTTTCACAGTATGGTGTACTTATGCTCACTTTTTCTTGGTTACACAGTGTGGTGAACATGTGCTCAGTGTTTCTAGTTTCCACAGTGTGGTGTAATTGTGCTCAGTGTGTCTAGTTTACACAGTCTGGTGTACTTGTGCTTAGTGTTTCTAGTTTACACAGTGTGGTGTACTTGTGCTTAGTGTTTCTAGTTTACACAGTGCGGTGTACTTGTGCTCAGTGTTTCCATTTTACACAGTGTGGTGTACTTGTGCTCATTGTTTCTAGTTCACACAGTGTGGTGTACTTGTGCTCAGTGTGTCTAGTTTACACAGTGTGGTGTACTTGTGCTCAGTGCTTCTCGTTTACACAGTGTGGTGTACTTGTGCTCAGTGTGTCTAGTTTAGACAGTGTGGCGTACTTGTGCTCAGTGTGTCGAGTTTACACAGTGTGGTGAACATGTGCTCAGTGTTTCTAGTTTCCACAGTGTGGTGTAATTGTGCTCAGTGTGTCTAGTTTACACAGTGTGGTGTACGTGTGCTCAGTGTGTCGAGTTTACACAGTGTGGTGAACATGTGCTCAGTGTGTCTCTTTTACACAGTGTGGTGTAATTGTGCTCAGTGTGTCTAGTTTACACAGTGTGGTGTAATTGTGCTCAGTGTGTCTAGTTTACACAGTGTGGTGTACATGTGCTTCGTGTTTCTAGTTTACATAGTGTGGTGTACTTGTGCTCAGTGTTTATAGTTTACACAGTGTGGTGTCCTTGTGCTCAGTGTGTCTCGTTTCAACAGTGCGGTGTACTTGTGCTCAGTGTTTCTAGTTTACACAGTATGGTGTGCTTGTGCTTAGTGTTTCTAGTTTACATAGTGTGGTGTAATTGTGCTCAGTGTGTCTAGTTTACACAGTGTGTTGTCCTTGTGCTCAGTGTGTCTCGTTTCAACAGTGCGGTGTACTTGTGCTCAGTGTTTCTGGTTTACACAGTGTGGTGTACTTGTGCTCAGTGTTTCTAGTTTACACAGTGTGGTGTACTTGTGCTCTGCATTTCTAGTTTACACAGTGTGGTGTACTTGTGCTCAGTGTGTCTAGTTTACACAATGTGGTGTACTTGTGATCAGTGTGTCTCGTTTTCACAGTATGGTGTACTTATGCTCACTTTTTCTTGGTTACACAGTGTGGTGAACATGTGCTCAGTGTTTCTAGTTTCCACAGTGTGGTGTAATTGTGCTCAGTGTGTCTAGTTTACACAGTCTGGTGTACTTGTGCTTAGTGTTTCTAGTTTACACAGTGTGGTGTACTTGTGCTTAGTGTTTCTAGTTTACACAGTGCGGTGTACTTGTGCTCAGTGTTTCCATTTTACACAGTGTGGTGTACTTGTGCTCATTGTTTCTAGTTCACACAGTGTGGTGTACTTGTGCTCAGTGTGTCTAGTTTACACAGTGTGGTGTACTTGTGCTCAGTGCTTCTCGTTTACACAGTGTGGTGTACTTGTGCTCAGTGTGTCTAGTTTAGACAGTGTGGCGTACTTGTGCTCAGTGTGTCGAGTTTACACAGTGTGGTGAACATGTGCTCAGTGTTTCTAGTTTCCACAGTGTGGTGTAATTGTGCTCAGTGTGTCTAGTTTACACAGTGTGGTGTACGTGTGCTCAGTGTGTCGAGTTTACACAGTGTGGTGAACATGTGCTCAGTGTGTCTCTTTTACACAGTGTGGTGTAATTGTGCTCAGTGTGTCTAGTTTACACAGTGTGGTGTAATTGTGCTCAGTGTGTCTAGTTTACACAGTGTGGTGTACATGTGCTTCGTGTTTCTAGTTTACATAGTGTGGTGTACTTGTGCTCAGTGTTTATAGTTTACACAGTGTGGTGTCCTTGTGCTCAGTGTGTCTCGTTTCAACAGTGCGGTGTACTTGTGCTCAGTGTTTCTAGTTTACACAGTATGGTGTGCTTGTGCTTAGTGTTTCTAGTTTACATAGTGTGGTGTAATTGTGCTCAGTGTGTCTAGTTTACACAGTGTGGTGTCCTTGTGCTCAGTGTGTCTCGTTTCAACAGTGCGGTGTACTTGTGCTCAGTGTTTCTGGTTTACACAGTGTGGTTTACTTGTGCTCAGTGTTTCTAGTTTACACAGTGTGGTGTACTTGTGCTCTGCATTTCTAGTTTACACAGTGTGGTGTACTTGTGCTCAGTGTGTCTAGTTTACACAATGTGGTGTACTTGTGATCAGTGTGTCTAGTTTTCACAGTTTGGTGTACTTATGCTCACTTTTTCTTGGTTACACAGTGTGGTGTACATGTGCTCAGTGTGTCTAGTTTACACAGTGTGGTGTACTTGTGCTTAGTGTTTCTACTTTACACAGTGTGGTGTACTTGTGCTCAGTGTTTCTAGTTTACACAGTGTGGTTGAGTTGTGCTTAGTGTTTCTAGTTTGCACAGTGTGGTGTACTTGTGCTTAGTGTTTCTATTTTACACAGTGTGGTGTACTTGTGCTCTGCGTTTCTAGTTTACACCGTGTGGTGTACTTGTGCTCAGTGTGTCTAGTTTACACAATGTGGTGTACTTGTGATCAGTGTGTTTAGTTTTCACAGTATGGTGTTCTTATGCTAACTTTTTCTTGGTTACACAGTGTGATGTACATGTGCTCAGTGTGTCTAGTTTACACAGTGTGGTGTACTTGTGCTGAGCATTTCTTCTTTACACAGTGTGGTGTACTTGTGCTTAGTGTTTCTACTTTACACAGTGTGGTGTACTTGTGCTTAGTGTTTCTAGTTTACACAGTGTGGTGTACTTGTGCTCTGCGTTTTTAGTTTACACAATGTGGTGTACTTGTGCTCAGTGTGTCTAGTTTATACAATGTGGTGTACTTGTGATCAGTGTGTCTAGTTTTCACAGTATGGTGTACTGATGGTCACTTTTTCTTGGTTACACAGTGTGGTGTACATGTGCTCAGTGTGTCTAGTTTACACAGTGTGGTGTACTTGAGCTTAGTGTTTCTACTTTACACACTGTGGAGTACTTGTGCTTAGTGTTTCTTGTTTACACAGTGTGGTGTAATTGTGCTCAGTGTGTCTAGTTTACACAGTGTGGTGTATTTGAGCTTAGTGTTTCTACTTTACACAGTGTGGTGTACTTGTGCTCAGTGTTTCTAGTTTACACAGTGTGGTGTAACTGTGCTCAGTGTGCCTAGTTTACACAGTGTGGTGTACTAGTGCTCAGTGTGTCTAGTTTACACAGTGTGGTGTACTTGTGCTCAGTGTTTCTAGTTTCCACAGTGAGGTGTACTTGTGCCCAGTGTGTCTAGTTTACACAGTGTGGTGTGTTTGTGCTCAGTGTTTCTAGTTGACACAGTGTGGTGTTCTTGTGCTCAGTGTTTCTAGTTTACACAGTGTGGTGTACTTGTGCTCAGTGTATCTCGTTTACACAGTGTGGTGTACTTGTGCTCAGTGTTTCTAGTTTACACAGTGTGGTGCACTTGTGCTCAGTGTTTCTAGTTTGCACAGTGTGATGTACTTGTGCTCAGTGTGTCTCGTTTACACAGTGTGGTGTACTTGTGCTCAGTGTTTCTAGTTTACACAGTATGATGTACTTGTGGTCAGTGTTTCTAGTTTGCACAGTGTGATGTACTTGAGCTCAGTGTGTCTCGTTTACACAGTGTGGTGTACTTGTGCTCAGTGTGTCTAGTTTACACAGTGTGGTGTACTTGTGCTCAGTGTTTCTATTTTACACAGTGTGGTGTCCTTGTGCTTAGTGTTTCTAATTTATACAGTGTGGTGTACTTGTGCTCCGTGTTTCTAGTTTACACAGTGTGGTGTACTTGTGCTCAGTGTTTCTAGTTTGCACAGTGTGATGTACTTGTGCTCAGTGTGTCTCGTTTACACAGTGTGGTGTACTTGTGCTCAGTGTTTCTAGTTGACACAGTGTGGTGTAGTTGTGCTCAGTGTATCTCGTTTACACAGTGTGGTGTACTTGTGCTCAGTGTTTCTAGTTTACACAGTGTGGTGTACTTGAGCTCCGTGTTTCTAGTTTACACAGTGTGGTGTACTTGTGCTCAGTGTTTCTAGTTTGCACAGTGTGATGTACTTGTGCTCAGTGTGTCTCGATTACACAGTGTGGTGTACTTGTGCTCAGTGTTTCTAGTTTACACAGTATGGTGTACTTGTGGTCAGTGTTTCTGGTTTACACAGTGTGATGTACTTGTGCTCAGTGTGTCTCGTTTACACAGTGCGGTGTACTTGTGCTCAGTGTATCTCGTTTACACAGTGTGGTGTACTTGTGCTCAGTGTTTCTAGTTTACACAGTGTGGTGTACTTGTGCTCCGTGTTTCTCGTTTACACAGTGTGGTGGACTTGTGCACAGTGTTTCTAGTTTCCACAGTGTGGTGTACTTGTGCTCAGTGTGTCTAGTTTACACAGTGCGGTGTACTTGTGGTCACTGTTTCTAGTTTACACAGTGCAGTGTACTTGTGGTCAGTGTGTCTAGTTTGCACAGTGTGGTGTACTTGTGCTCAGTGTGTCTAGTTTACACAGTGTGGTGTACTTGTGCTCAGTGTTCCTAGTTTATACAGTGTGGTGTACTTGTGCTCCGTGTTTTTAGTTTACACAGTGTGGTGTACTTGTGCTTTGTGTGTCTAGTTTACACAGTGTGGTGTAATTGTGCGCAGTGTTTCTAGTTTACACAGTGTGGTGTACTTGTGCTCAGTGTTTCTAGTTTACACAGTGTGGTGGACTTGTGCTCAGTGTTTCTAGTTTACACAGTGCGCTGCACTTGTGCTCAGTGTTTCTAGTTTACACAGTGTGGTGTACTTGTGCTCAGTGCTTCTCGTTTACACAGTGTGGTGTACTTGTACTCAGTGTGTCGAGTTTACACAGTGTGGTGTACTTGTGCTCAGTGTGTCTAGTTTACACAGTGTGGTGTACGTGTGCTCAGTGTGTCGAGTTTACACAGTGTGGTGAACATGTGCTCAGTGTTTCTAGTTTCCACAGTGTGGTGTAATTGTGCTCAGTGTGTCTAGTTTACACAGTCTGGTGTACTTGTGCTTAGTGTTTCTAGTTTACACAGTGTGGTGTACTTGTGCTCAGTGTGTCTAGTTTACACAGTGTGGTGTAATTGTGCGCAGTGTGTCTCGTTTACACAGTGTGGTGTACTTGTGCTCAGTGTTTCTAGTTTACACAGTGTGGTGGACTTGTGCTCAGTGTTTCTAGTTTACACAGTGTGCTGCACTTGTGCTCAGTGTTTCTAGTTTACACAGTGTGGTGTACTTGTGCTCAGTGCTTCTCGTTTACACAGTGTGGTGTACTTGTAGTCAGTGTGTCGAGTTTACACAGTGTGGTGTACTTGTGCTCAGTGTGTCTAGTTTACACAGTGTGGTGTACGTGTGCTCAGTGTGTCGAGTTTACACAGTGTGGTGAACATGTGCTCAGTGTTTCTAGTTTCCACAGTGTGGTGTAATTGTGCTCAGTGTGTCTAGTTTACACAGTCTGGTGTACTTGTGCTTTGTGTTTCTAGTTTACACAGTGCGGTGTACTTGTGCTCAGTGTTTCTAGTTTACACAGTGTGGTATACTTGTGCTTAGTGTTTCTAGTTTACACAGTGCGGTGTACTTGTGCGTAGTGTTTCCATTTTACACAGTGTGGTGTACTTGTGCTCATTGTTTCTAGTTCACACAGTGTGGTGTACTTGTGCTCAGTGTGTCTAGTTTACACAGTGTGGTGTACTTGTGCTCAGTGCTTCTCGTTTACACAGTGTGGTGTACTTGTGCTCAGTGTGTCTAGTTTAGACAGTGTGGTGTACTTGTGCTCAGTGTGTCGAGTTTACACAGTGTGGTGAACATGTGCTCAGTGTTTCTAGTTTCCACAGTGTGGTGTAATTGTGCTCAGTGTGTCTAGTTTACACAGTGTGGTGTACGTGTGCTCAGTGTGTCGAGTTTACACAGTGTGGTGAACATGTGCTCAGTGTGTCTCGTTTACACAGTGTGGTGTAATTGTGCTCAGTGTGTCTAGTTTACACAGTGTGGTGTAATTGTGCTCAGTGTGTCTAGTTTTCACAGTGTGCTGTACATGTGCTTAGTGTTTCTAGTTTACATAGTGTGGTGTACTTGTGCTCAGTGTTTATAGTTTACACAGTGTGGTGTCCTTGTGCTCAGTGTGTCTCGTTTCAACAGTGCGGTGTACTTGTGCTCAGTGTTTCTAGTTTACACAGTGACACAGTGTGGTGTCCTTGTGCTCAGTGTGTCTCGTTTCAACAGTGCGGTGTACTTGTGCTCAGTGTTTCTAGTTTACACAGTGTGGTGTACTTGTGCTTAGTGTTTCTAGTTTACATAGTGTGGTGTAATTGTGCTCAGTGTGTCTAGTTTACACAGTGTGGTGTCCTTGTGCTCAGTGTGTCTCGTTTCAACAGTGCGGTGTACTTGTGCTCAGTGTTTCTGGTTTACACAGTGTGGTGTACTTGTGCTCAGTGTTTCTAGTTTACACAGTGTGGTGTACTTGTGCTCTGCATTTCTAGTTTACACAGTGTGGTGTACTTGTGCTCAGTGTGTCTAGTTTACACAATGTGGTGTACTTGTGATCAGTGTGTCTCGTTTTCACAGTATGGTGTACTTATGCTCACTTTTTCTTGGTTACACAGTGTGGTGTACATGTGCTCAGTGTGTCTAGTTTACACAGTGTGGTGTACTTGTGCTTAGTGTTTCTACTTTACACAGTGTGGTGTACTTGTGCTCAGTGTTTCTAGTTTACACAGTGTGGTTTAGTTGTGCTTAGTGTTTCTAGTTTGCACAGTGTGATGTACTTGTGCTTAGTGTTTCTACTTTACACAGTGTGGTGTACTTGTGCTTAGTGTTTCTATTTTACACAGTGTGGTGTACTTGTGCTCTGCGTTTCTAGTTTACACCGTGTGGTGTACTTGTGCTCAGTGTGTCTAGTTTACACAGTGTGGTGTACTTGTGCTCAGTGTTTCTAGTTTACACAGTGTGGTGGACTTGAGCTCAGTGTGTCTCGTTTACACAGTGTGGTGTACTTGTGCTCAGTGTGTCTAGTTTACACAGTGTGGTGTACTTGTGCTCAGTGTTTCTAGTTTACACAGTATGATGTACTTGTGGTCAGTGTTTCTAGTTTGCACAGTGTGATGTACTTGAGCTCAGTGTGTCTCGTTTACACAGTGTGGTGTACTTGTGCTCAGTGTGTCTAGTTTACACAGTGTGGTGTACTTGTGCTCAGTGTTTCTATTTTACACAGTGTGGTGTCCTTGTGCTTAGTGTTTCTAATTTATACAGTGTGGTGTACTTGTGCTCCGTGTTTCTAGTTTACACAGTGTGGTGTACTTGTGCTCAGTGTTTCTAGTTTGCACAGTGTGATGTACTTGTGCTCAGTGTGTCTCGTTTACACAGTGTGGTGTGCTTGTGCTCAGTGTTTCTAGTTGACACAGTGTGGTGTTCTTGTGCTCAGTGTTTCTAGTTTACACAGTGTGGTGTAGTTGTGCTCAGTGTTTCTAGTTTACACAGTGTGGTGTTCTTGTGCTCAGTGTTTCTAGTTTACACAGTGTGGTGTACTTGTGCTCCGTGTTTCTAGTTTACACAGTGTGGTGTACTTGTGCTCAGTGTTTCTAGTTTGCACAGTGTGATGTACTTGTGCTCAGTGTGTCTCGATTACACAGTGTGGTGTACTTGTGCTCAGTGTTTCTAGTTTACACAGTATGGTGTACTTGTGGTCAGTGTTTCTAGTTTACACAGTGTGATGTACTTGTGCTCAGTGTGTCTCGTTTACACAGTGCGGTGTACTTGTGCTCAGTGTATCTCGTTTACACAGTGTGGTGTACTTGTGCTCAGTGTTTCTAGTTTACACAGTGTGGTGTACTTGTGCTCCGTGTTTCTCGTTTACACAGTGTGGTGGACTTGTGCACAGTGTTTCTAGTTTCCACAGTGTGGTGTACTTGTGCTCAGTGTGTCTAGTTTACACAGTGCGGTGTACTTGTGGTCACTGTTTCTAGTTTACACAGTGCAGTGTACTTGTGGTCAGTGTGTCTAGTTTACACAGTGTGGTGTACTTGTGCTCAGTGTGTCTAGTTTACACAGTGTGGTGTACTTGTGCTCAGTGTTCCTAGTTTATACAGTGTGGTTTACTTGTGCTCCGTGTTTTTAGTTTACACAGTGTGGTGTACTTGTGCTTTGTGTGTCTAGTTTACACAGTGTGGTGTAAATGTGCGCAGTGTGTCTAGTTTACACAGTGTGGTGTACTTGTGCTCAGTGTTTCTAGTTTACACAGTGTGGTGGACTTGTGCTCAGTGTTTCTAGTTTACACAGTGTGCTGCACTTGTGCTCAGTGTTTCTAGTTTACACAGTGTGGTGTACTTGTGCTCAGTGCTTCTCGTTTACACAGTGTGGTGTACTTGTACTCAGTGTGTCGAGTTTACACAGTGTGGTGTACTTGTGCTCAGTGTGTCTAGTTTACACAGTGTGGTGTACGTGTGCTCAGTGTGTCGAGTTTACACAGTGTGGTGAACATGTGCTCAGTGTTTCTAGTTTCCACAGTGTGGTGTAATTGTGCTCAGTGTGTCTAGTTTACACAGTCTGGTGTACTTGTGCTTAGTGTTTCTAGTTTACACAGTGTGGTGTACTTGTGCTCAGTGTTTCTAGTTTACACAGTGTGGTGTAATTGTGCGCAGTGTGTCTCGTTTACACAGTGTGGTGTACTTGTGCTCAGTGTGTCTAGTTTACACAGTGTGGTGTACGTGTGCTCAGTGTGTCGAGTTTACACAGTGTGGTTAACATGTGCTCAGTGTGTCTCGTTTACACAGTGTGGTGTAATTGTGCTCAGTGTGTCTAGTTTACACAGTGTGGTGTAATTGTGCTCAGTGTGTCTAGTTTTCACAGTGTGCTGTACATGTGCTTAGTGTTTCTAGTTTACATAGTGTGGTGTACTTGTGCTCAGTGTTTATAGTTTACACAGTGTGGTGTCCTTGTGCTCAGTGTGTCTCGTTTCAACAGTGCGGTGTACTTGTGCTCAGTGTTTCTAGTTTACACAGTGACACAGTGTGGTGTCCTTGTGCTCAGTGTGTCTCGTTTCAACAGTGCGGTGTACTTGTGCTCAGTGTTTCTAGTTTACACAGTGTGGTGTACTTGTGCTTAGTGTTTCTAGTTTACATAGTGTGGTGTAATTGTGCTCAGTGTGTCTAGTTTACACAGTGTGGTGTCCTTGTGCTCAGTGTGTCTCGTTTCAACAGTGCGGTGTACTTGTGCTCAGTGTTTCTGGTTTACACAGTGTGGTGTACTTGTGCTCAGTGTTTCTAGTTTACACAGTGTGGTGTACTTGTGCTCTGCATTTCTAGTTTACACAGTGTGGTGTACTTGTGCTCAGTGTGTCTAGTTTACACAATGTGGTGTACTTGTGATCAGTGTGTCTCGTTTTCACAGTATGGTGTACTTATGCTCACTTTTTCTTGGTTACACAGTGTGGTGTACATGTGCTCAGTGTGTCTAGTTTACACAGTGTGGTGTACTTGTGCTTAGTGTTTCTACTTTACACAGTGTGGTGTACTTGTGCTCAGTGTTTCTAGTTTACACAGTGTGGTTTAGTTGTGCTTAGTGTTTCTAGTTTGCACAGTGTGATGTACTTGTGCTTAGTGTTTCTACTTTACACAGTGTGGTGTACTTGTGCTTAGTGTTTCTATTTTACACAGTGTGGTGTACTTGTGCTCTGCGTTTCTAGTTTACACCGTGTGGTGTACTTGTGCTCAGTGTGTCTAGTTTACACAGTGTGGTGTACTTGTGCTCAGTGTTTCTAGTTTACACAGTGTGGTGGACTTGAGCTCAGTGTGTCTCGTTTACACAGTGTGGTGTACTTGTGCTCAGTGTGTCTAGTTTACACAGTGTGGTGTACTTGTGCTCAGTGTTTCTAGTTTACACAGTATGATGTACTTGTGGTCAGTGTTTCTAGTTTGCACAGTGTGATGTACTTGAGCTCAGTGTGTCTCGTTTACACAGTGTGGTGTACTTGTGCTCAGTGTGTCTAGTTTACACAGTGTGGTGTACTTGTGCTCAGTGTTTCTATTTTACACAGTGTGGTGTCCTTGTGCTTAGTGTTTCTAATTTATACAGTGTGGTGTACTTGTGCTCCGTGTTTCTAGTTTACACAGTGTGGTGTACTTGTGCTCAGTGTTTCTAGTTTGCACAGTGTGATGTACTTGTGCTCAGTGTGTCTCGTTTACACAGTGTGGTGTGCTTGTGCTCAGTGTTTCTAGTTGACACAGTGTGGTGTAGTTGTGCTCAGTGTATCTCGTTTACACAGTGTGGTGTACTTGTGCTCAGTGTTTCTAGTTTACACAGTGTGGTGTACTTGTGCTCAGTGTTTCTAGTTTACACAGTGTGGTGTACTTGTGCTCCGTGTTTCTAGTTTACACAGTGTGGTGTACTTGTGCTCAGTGTTTCTAGTTTGCACAGTGTGATGTACTTGTGCTCAGTGTGTCTCGATTACACAGTGTGGTGTACTTGTGCTCAGTGTTTCTAGTTTACACAGTATGGTGTACTTGTGGTCAGTGTTTCTAGTTTACACAGTGTGATGTACTTGTGCTCAGTGTGTCTCGTTTACACAGTGCGGTGTACTTGTGCTCAGTGTATCTCGTTTACACAGTGTGGTGTACTTGTGCTCAGTGTTTCTCGTTTACACAGTGTGGTGTACTTGTGCTCCGTGTTTCTCGTTTACACAGTGTGGTGGACTTGTGCACAGTGTTTCTAGTTTCCACAGTGTGGTGTACTTGTGCTCAGTGTGTCTAGTTTACACAGTGCGGTGTACTTGTGGTCACTGTTTCTAGTTTACACAGTGCAGTGTACTTGTGGTCAGTGTGTCTAGTTTACACAGTGTGGTGTACTTGTGCTCAGTGTGTCTAGTTTACACAGTGTGGTGTACTTGTGCTCAGTGTTCCTAGTTTATACAGTGTGGTTTACTTGTGCTCCGTGTTTTTAGTTTACACAGTGTGGTGTACTTGTGCTTTGTGTGTCTAGTTTACACAGTGTGGTGTAATTGTGCGCAGTGTGTCTAGTTTACACAGTGTGGTGTACTTGTGCTCAGTGTTTCTAGTTTACACAGTGTGGTGGACTTGTGCTCAGTGTTTCTAGTTTACACAGTGTGCTGCACTTGTGCTCAGTGTTTCTAGTTTACACAGTGTGGTGTACTTGTGCTCAGTGCTTCTCGTTTACACAGTGTGGTGTACTTGTACTCAGTGTGTCGAGTTTACACAGTGTGGTGTACTTGTGCTCAGTGTGTCTAGTTTACACAGTGTGGTGTACGTGTGCTCAGTGTGTCGAGTTTACACAGTGTGGTGAACATGTGCTCAGTGTTTCTAGTTTCCACAGTGTGGTGTAATTGTGCTCAGTGTGTCTAGTTTACACAGTCTGGTGTACTTGTGCTTAGTGTTTCTAGTTTACACAGTGTGGTGTACTTGTGCTCAGTGTGTCTAGTTTACACAGTGTGGTGTAATTGTGCGCAGTGTGTCTCGTTTACACAGTGTGGTGTACTTGTGCTCAGTGTTTCTAGTTTACACAGTGTGGTGGACTTGTGCTCAGTGTTTCTAGTTTACACAGTGTGCTGCACTTGTGCTCAGTGTTTCTAGTTTACACAGTGTGGTGTACTTGTGCTCAGTGCTTCTCGTTTACACAGTGTGGTGTACTTGTGCTCAGTGTGTCTAGTTTACACAGTGTGGTGTACGTGTGCTCAGTGTGTCGAGTTTACACAGTGTGGTGAACATGTGCTCAGTGTTTCTAGTTTCCACAGTGTGGTGTAATTGTGCTCAGTGTGTCTAGTTTACACAGTCTGGTGTACTTGTGCTCAGTGTTTCTAGTTTACACAGTGTGGTATACTTGTGCTTAGTGTTTCTAGTTTACACAGTGCGGTGTACTTGTGCGTAGTGTTTCCATTTTACACAGTGTGGTGTACTTGTGCTCATTGTTTCTAGTTCACACAGTGTGGTGTACTTGTGCTCAGTGTGTCTAGTTTACACAGTGTGGTGTACTTGTGCTCAGTGCTTCTCGTTTACACAGTGTGGTGTACTTGTGCTCAGTGTGTCTAGTTTAGACAGTGTGGTGTACTTGTGCTCAGTGTGTCGAGTTTACACAGTGTGGTGAACATGTGCTCAGTGTTTCTAGTTTCCACAGTGTGGTGTAATTGTGCTCAGTGTGTCTAGTTTACACAGTGTGGTGTACGTGTGCTCAGTGTGTCGAGTTTACACAGTGTGGTGAACATGTGCTCAGTGTGTCTCGTTTACACAGTGTGGTGTAATTGTGCTCAGTGTGTCTAGTTTACACAGTGTGGTGTAATTGTGCTCAGTGTGTCTAGTTTTCACAGTGTGCTGTACATGTGCTTAGTGTTTCTAGTTTACATAGTGTGGTGTACTTGTGCTCAGTGTTTATAGTTTACACAGTGTGGTGTCCTTGTGCTCAGTGTGTCTCGTTTCAACAGTGCGGTGTACTTGTGCTCAGTGTTTCTAGTTTACACAGTGACACAGTGTGGTGTCCTTGTGCTCAGTGTGTCTCGTTTCAACAGTGCGGTGTACTTGTGCTCAGTGTTTCTAGTTTACACAGTGTGGTGTACTTGTGCTTAGTGTTTCTAGTTTACATAGTGTGGTATAATTGTGCTCAGTGTGTCTAGTTTACACAGTGTGGTGTCCTTGTGCTCAGTGTGTCTCGTTTCAACAGTGCGGTGTACTTGTGCTCAGTGTTTCTGGTTTACACAGTGTGGTGTACTTGTGCTCAGTGTTTCTAGTTTACACAGTGTGGTGTACTTGTGCTCTGCATTTCTAGTTTACACAGTGTGGTGTACTTGTGCTCAGTGTGTCTAGTTTACACAATGTGGTGTACTTGTGATCAGTGTGTCTCGTTTTCACAGTATGGTGTACTTATGCTCACTTTTTCTTGGTTACACAGTGTGGTGTACATGTGCTCAGTGTGTCTAGTTTACACAGTGTGGTGTACTTGTGCTTAGTGTTTCTACTTTACACAGTGTGGTGTACTTGTGCTCAGTGTTTCTAGTTTACACAGTGTGGTTTAGTTGTGCTTAGTGTTTCTAGTTTGCACAGTGTGATGTACTTGTGCTTAGTGTTTCTACTTTACACAGTGTGGTGTACTTGTGCTTAGTGTTTCTATTTTACACAGTGTGGTGTACTTGTGCTCTGCGTTTCTAGTTTACACCGTGTGGTGTACTTGTGCTCAGTGTGTCTAGTTTACACAGTGTGGTGTACTTGTGCTCAGTGTTTCTAGTTTACACAGTGTGGTGGACTTGTGCTCAGCATTTTGGTCAGCAAAACTTTGGTTAGACCGCACTTGGAATACTGCGTCCAGTTCTGGGCGCCCTATTATAGGAAAGATGTGGATACTTTGGAGAGGGTTCAGAGGAGGTTTACCAGGATGCTGCCTGGACTGGAGGGCTTATCTTATGAAGAGAGGTTGACTGAGCTCGGTCTCTTTTCATTGGAGAAAAGGAGGAGGAGAGGGGACCTAATTGAGGTATACAAGATAATGAGAGGCATAGATAGAGTCGATAGCCAGAGACTATTTCCCAGGGCAGAAATGGCTAGCACGAGGGGTCATAGTTTTAAGCTGGTTGGTGGAAAGTATAGAGGGGATGTCAGAGGCAGGTTCTTTACGCAGAGAGTTGTGAGAGCATGGAATGCGTTGCCGGCAGCAGTTGTGGAAGCAAGGTCATTGGGGTCATTTAAGAGACTGCTGGACATGCATATGGTCACAGAAATTTGAGGGTGCATCCATGAGGATCAATGGTCGGCACAACATTGTGGGCTGAAGGGCCTGTTCTGTGCTGTACTGTTCTATGTTCTATGTTCTATGTTCTATGTTCTATTTCTAGTTTACACAGTGTGCTGCACTTGTGCTCAGTGTTTCTAGTTTACACAGTGCAGTGTACTTATGCTCAGTGTTTCTGGTTTACACAGTGTGGTGTACTTGTGCTTAGTGTTTCTAGTTTACACAGTGTGGTGTACTTGTGCTCAGTGTTTCTAGTTTACACAGTGTGGTGTACTTGTGCTCAGTGTTTCTAGTTTGCACAGTGTGATGTACTTGTGCTCAGTGTGTCTCGTTTACACAGTGTGGTGTGCTTGTGCTCAGTGTTTCTAGTTTACACAGTGTGCTGGACTTGTGCTCAGTGTTTCTCGTTTACACAGTGAGGTGTACTTGTGCTCAGTGTATCTCGTTTACACAGTGTGGTGTCCTTGTGCTCAGTGTTTCTAGTTTACACAGTGTGGTGTACTTGTGCTCCGTGTTTCTAGTTTACACAGTGTGGTGTACTTGTGCTCAGTGTTTCTAGTATGCACAGTGTGATGTACTTGTGCTCAGTGTGTCTCGTTTACACAGTGTGGTGTACTTGTGCTCAGTGTTTCTGGTTTACACAGTATGGTGTACTTGTGCTCAGTGTTTCTAGTTTGCACAGTGTGATGTACTTGTGCTCAGTGTTTCTCGTTTACACAATGTGGTGCACATGTGCTCAGTGTGTCTAGTTTACACAGTGTGGTGTACTTGTGCTCAGTGTTTCTAGTTTACACAGTGTGCTGGACTTGTGCTCAGTGTTTCTCGTTTTCACAGTGAGGTGTACTTGTGCTCAGTGTTTCTAGTTTATGCAGTGTGGTATACTTGTGCTCAGTGTGTCTAGTTTACACAATGTGGTGTACTTGTGATCAGTGTGTCTAGTTTTCACAGTATGGTGTACTTATGCTCATTTTTTCTTGGTTACACAGTGTGGTGTACATGTGCTCAGTGTGTCTTGTTTACACAGTGTGGTGTACTTGTGCTTAGTGTTTCTACTTTACACAGTGTGGTGTACTTGTGCTCAGTGTTTCTAGTTTACACAGTGTGGTTTAGTTGTGCTTAGTGTTTCTAGTTTGCACAGTGTGGTGTACTTGTGCTCTGTGTTTCTAGTTTACACAGTGTGGTGTACTTGTGCTTAGTGTTTCTATTTTACACAGTGTGGTGTACTTGTGCTCTGCGTTTCTAGTTTACACAGTGTGGTGTACTTGTGCTCAGTGTGTCTAGTTTACACAATGTGGTGTACTTGTGATCAGTGTGTTTAGTTTTCACAGTACGGTGTACTTGTGCTAACTTTTTCTTGGTTACACAGTGTGGTGTACATGTGCTCTGTGTGTCTAGTTTACACAGTGTGGTGTAGTTGTGCTTAGTGTTTCTAGTTTACACAGTGTGGTGTACTTGTGCTTAGTATTTCTTCTTTACACAGTGTGGTGTACTTCTGCTTAGTGTTTCTACTTTACACAGTGTGGTGTACTTGTGCTCTGCGTTTCTAGTTTACACAGTGTGGTGTACTTGTGCTCAGTGTGTCTAGTTTACACAATGTGGTGTACTTGTGCCCAGTGTGTCTAGTTTACACAGTGTGGTGTGCTTGTGCTCAGTGTTTCTAGTTGACACAGTGTGGTGTTCTTGTGCTCAGTGTTTCTAGTTTACACAGTGTGGTGTACTTGTTGTGCTCAGTGTATCTCGTTTACACAGTGTGGTGTACTTGTGCTCAGTGTTTCTAGTTTACACAGTGTGGTGTACATTGTGCTCAGTGTTTCTAGTTTACACAGTGTGGTGTACTTGTGGTCAGTGTTTCTAGTTTGCACAGTGTGATGTACTTGTGCTCAGTGTGTCTCGTTTACACAGTGTGGTGTGCTTGTGCTCAGTGTTTCTAGTTGACACAGTGTGGTGTTCTTGTGCTCAGTGTTTCTAGTTTACACAGTGTGGTGTACTTGTGCTCAGTGTATCTCGTTTACACAGTGTGGTGTACTTGTGCTCAGTGTTTCTAGTTTACACAGTGTGGTGTGTTTGTGCTCCGTGTTTCTAGTTTACACAGTGTGGTGTACTTGTGCTCAGTGTTTCTAGTATGCACCGTGTGATGTACTTGTGCTCAGTGTGTCTCGTTTACACAGTGTGGTGTACTTGTGCTCAGTGTTTCTAGTTTACACAGTATGGTGTGCTTGTGCTCAGTGTTTCTAGTTTGCACAGTGTGATGTACTTGTGCTCAGTGTTTCTCGTTTACACAATGTGGTGCACATGTGCTCAGTGTGTCTAGTTTACACAGTGTGGTGTACTTGTGCTCAGTGTTTCTAGTTTACACAGTGTGCTGGACTTGTGCTCAGTGTTTCTCGTTTACACAGTGAGGTTTACTTGTGCTCAGTGTTTCTAGTTTATGCAGTGTGGTATACTTGTGCTCAGTGTGTCTAGTTTACACAATGTGGTGTACTTGTGATCAGTGTGTCTAGTTTTCACAGTATGGTGTACTTATGCTCACTTTTTCTTGGTTACACAGTGTGGTGTACATGTGCTTAGTGTGTCTTGTTTACACAGTGTGGTGTACTTGTGCTTAGTGTTTCTACTTTACACAGTGTGGTGTACTTGTGCTCAGTGTTTCTAGTTTACACAGTGTGGTTTAGTTGTGCTTAGTGTTTCTAGTTTGCACAGTGTGGTGTACTTGTGCTCTGTGTTTCTAGTTTACACAGTGTGGTGTACTTGTGCTTAGTGTTTCTACTTTACACAGTGTGGTGTACTTGTGCTCAGTGTACCTCGTTTACACAGTGTGGTGTACTTGTGCTCTGCGTTTCTAGTTTACACAGTGTGGTGTACTTGTGCTCAGTGTGTCTAGTTTACACAGTGTGGTGTACTTGATCTTCGTGTTTCTACTTTACACAGTGTGGTGTACTTGTGCTCAGTGTTTCTAGTTTACACAGTGTGGTGTAACTGTGCTCAGTGTGCCTAGTTTACACAGTGTGGTGTACTTGTGCTCAGTGTGTCTAGTTTACACAGTGTGGTGTACTTTTGCTCAGTGTTTCTAGTTTCCACAGTGAGGTGTACTTGTGCCCAGTGTGTCTAGTTTACACAGTGTGGTGTGCTTGTGCTCAGTGTTTCTAGTTGACACAGTGTGGTGTTCTTGTGCTCAGTGTTTCTAGTTTACACAGTGTGGTGTTCTTGTGCTCAGTGTTTCTAGTATGCACAGTGTGATGTACTTGTGCTCAGTGTGTCTCGTTTACACAGTGTGGTGTACTTGTGGTTAGTGTTTCTAGTTTGCACAGTGTGCTGGACTTGTGCTCAGTGTTTCTCGTTTACACAGTGAAGTGTACTTGTGCTCAGTGTTTCTAGTTTATGCAGTGTGGTATACTTGTGCTCAGTGTGTCTAGTTTACACAATGTGGTGTACTTGTGAGCAGTGTGTCTAGTTTTCACAGTATGGTGTACTTATGCTCACTTTTTCTTGGTTACACAGTGTGGTGTACATGTGCTCAGTGTGTCTTGTTTACACAGTGTGGTGTACTTGTGCTTAGTGTTTCTACTTTACACACTGTGGTGTACTTGTGCTCAGTGTTTCTAGTTTACACAGTGTGGTTTAGTTGTGCTTAGTGTTTCTAGTTTACACAGTGTGGTGTACTTGTGCTTAGTATTTCTTCTTTACACAGTGTGGTGTACTTGTGCTTAGTGTTTCTACTTTACACAGTGTGGTGTACTTGTGCTTAGTGTTTCTAGTTTACACAGTGTGGTGTACTTGTGCTCTGCGTTTTTAGTTTACACAATGTGGTGTACTTGTGCTCAGTGTGTCTAGTTTATACAATGTGGTGTACTTGTGATCAGTGTGTCTAGTTTTCACAGTATGGTGTTCTGATGGTCACTTTTTCTTGGTTACACAGTGTGGTGTACATGTGCTCAGTGTGTCTAGTTTACACAGTGTGGTGTACTTGAGCTTAGTGTTTCTACTTTACACACTGTGGAGTACTTGTGCTTAGTGTTTCTTGTTTACACAGTGTGGTGTAATTGTGCTCAGTGTGTCTAGTTTACACAGTGAGATGTACTTGAGCTTAGTGTTTCTACTTTACACAGTGTGGTGTACTTGTGCTCAGTGTTTCTAGTTTACACAGTGTGGTGTACTTGTGCTCAGTGAGTCTAGTTTTCACAGTGTGGTGTACTTGTGCTCAGTGTTTCTAGTTTCCACAGTGAGGTGTACTTGTGCCCAGTGTGTCTAGTTTACACAGTGTGGTGTGTTGGTGCTCAGTGTTTCTAGTTTACACAGTGTGGTGTACTTGTGCTCAGTGTATCTCGTTTACACAGTGTGATGTACTTGTGCTCAGTGTGTCTCGTTTACTCAGTGTGGTGTACTTGTGGTCAGTGTTTCTAGTTTGCACAGTGTGATGTACTTGTGCTCAGTGTGTCTCGTTTACACAGTGTGGTGTACTTGTGCTCAGTGTGTCTAGTTTACACAGTGTGGTGTACTTGTGCTCAGTGTTTCTAGTTTACACAGTGTGCTGGACTTGTGCTTAGTGTTTCTAATTTACACAGTGTGGTGTACTTGTGCTCCGTGTTTCTAGTTTACACAGTGTGGTGTACTTGTGCTTAGTGTTTCTAGTTTGCACAGTGTGATGTACTTGTGCTCAGTGTGTCTCGTTTACACAGTGTGGTGTGCTTGTGCTCAGTGTTTCTAGTTGACACAGTGTGGTGTTCTTGTGCTCAGTGTTTCTAGTTTACACAGTGTGGTGTACTTGTGCTCAGTGTATCTCGTTTACACAGTGTGGTGTACTTGTGCTCAGTGTTTCTAGTTTACACAGTGTGGTGTACTTGTGGTTCGTGTTTCTAGTTTGCACAGTGTGCTGGACTTGTGCTCAGTGTGTCTCGTTGACACAGTGTGGTGTACTTGTGCTCAGTGTTTCTAGTTTACACAGTGTGATGTACTTGTGCTCAGTGTTTCTCGTTTACACAATGTGGTGCACATGTGCTCAGTGTGTCTAGTTTACACAGTGTGGTGTACTTGTGCTCAGTGTTTCCAGTTTACACAGTGTGCTGGACTTGTGCTCAGTGTTTCTAGTTTACACAGTGTGGTGTACTTGTGCTCAGTGTTTCTAGTATGCACAGTGTGATGTACTTGTGCTCAGTGTGTCTCGTTTACGCAGTGTGGTGTACTTGTGGTTAGTGTTTCTAGTTTGCACAGTGTGCTGGACTTGTGCTCAGTGTTTCTCGTTTACACAGTGAGGTGTACTTGTGCTCAGTGTTTCTAGTTTATGCAGTGTGGTATACTTGTGCTCAGTGTGTCTAGTTTACACAATGTGGTGTACTTGTGAGCAGTGTGTCTAGTTTTCACAGTATGGTGTACTTATGCTCACTTTTTCTTGGTTACACAGTGTGGTGTACATGTGCTCAGTGTGTCTTGTTTACACAGTGTGGTGTACTTGTGCTTAGTGTTTCTACTTTACACAGTGTGGTGTACTTGTGCTCAGTGTTTCTAGTTTACACAGTGTGGTTTAGTTGTGCTTAGTGTTTCTAGTTTACACAGTGTGGTGTACTTGTGCTTAGTATTTCTTCTTTACACAGTGTGGTGTACTTGTGCTTAGTGTTTCTACTTTACACAGTGTGGTGTACTTGTGCTTAGTGTTTCTAGTTTACACAGTGTGGTGTACTTGTGCTCTGCGTTTTTAGTTTACACAATGTGGTGTACTTGTGCTCAGTGTGTCTAGTTTATACAATGTGGTGTACTTGTGATCAGTGTGTCTAGTTTTCACAGTATGGTGTTCTGATGGTCACTTTTTCTTGGTTACACAGTGTGGTGTACATGTGCTCAGTGTGTCTAGTTTACACAGTGTGGTGTACTTGAGCTTAGTGTTTCTACTTTACACACTGTGGAGTACTTGTGCTTAGTGTTTCTTGTTTACACAGTGTGGTGTAATTGTGCTCAGTGTGTCTAGTTTACACAGTGAGATGTACTTGAGCTTAGTGTTTCTACTTTACACAGTGTGGTGTACTTGTGCTCAGTGTTTCTAGTTTACACAGTGTGGTGTAACTGTGCTCAGTGTGCCTAGTTTACACAGTGTGGTGTACTTGTGCTCAGTGAGTCTAGTTTTCACAGTGTGGTGTACTTGTGCTCAGTGTTTCTAGTTTCCACAGTGAGGTGTACTTGTGCCCAGTGTGTCTAGTTTACACAGTGTGGTGTGTTGGTGCTCAGTGTTTCTAGTTTACACAGTGTGGTGTACTTGTGCTCAGTGTATCTCGTTTACACAGTGTGATGTACTTGTGCTCAGTGTGTCTCGTTTACTCAGTGTGGTGTACTTGTGGTCAGTGTTTCTAGTTTGCACAGTGTGATGTACTTGTGCTCAGTGTGTCTCGTTTACACAGTGTGGTGTACTTGTGCTCAGTGTGTCTAGTTTACACAGTGTGGTGTACTTGTGCTCAGTGTTTCTAGTTTACACAGTGTGCTGGACTTGCGCTTAGTGTTTCTAATTTACACAGTGTGGTGTACTTGTGCTCCGTGTTTCTAGTTTACACAGTGTGGTGTACTTGTGCTTAGTGTTTCTAGTTTGCACAGTGTGATGTACTTGTGCTCAGTGTGTCTCGTTTACACAGTGTGGTGTGCTTGTGCTCAGTGTTTCTAGTTGACACAGTGTGGTGTTCTTGTGCTCAGTGTTTCTAGTTTACACAGTGTGGTGTACTTGTGCTCAGTGTATCTCGTTTACACAGTGTGGTGTACTTGTGCTCAGTGTTTCTAGTTTACACAGTGTGGTGTACTTGTGGTTAGTGTTTCTAGTTTGCACAGTGTGCTGGACTTGTGCTCAGTGTGTCTCGTTGACACAGTGTGGTGTACTTGTGCTCAGTGTTTCTAGTTTACACAGTGTGATGTACTTGTGCTCAGTGTTTCTCGTTTACACAATGTGGTGCACATGTGCTCAGTGTGTCTAGTTTACACAGTGTGGTGTACTTGTGCTCAGTGTGTCTAGTTTACACAGTGTGCTGGACTTGTGCTCAGTGTTTCTCGTTTACACAGTGAGGTGTACTTGTGCTCAGTGTTTCTGGTTTCCACAGTGTGGTGTACTTGTGCTGATTGTTTCTAGTTTACACAGTGTGGTGTACTTCTGGTCAGTGTTTCTAGTTTATACAGTGTGGTGTACTTATGCTCACTTTTTCTTGGTTACACAGTGTGGTGTACATGTGCTCAGTGTGTCTTGTTTACACAGTGTGGTGTACTTGTGCTTAGTGTTTCTACTTTACACAGTGTGGTGTACTTGTGCTTAGTGTTTCTACTTTACACAGTGTGGTGTACTTGTGCTTAGTGTTTCTATTTTACACAGTCTGGTGTACTTGTGCTCTGCGTTTCTAGTTTACACAGTGTGGTGTACTTGTGCTCAGTGTGTCTAGTTTACACAATGTGGTGTACTTGTGATCAGTGTGTTTAGTTTTCACAGTATGGTGTACTTGTGCTAACTTTTTCTTGGTTACACAGTGTGGTGTACATGTGCTCAGTGTGTCTAGTTTACACAGTGTGGTGTACTTGTGCTTAGTGTTTCTAGTTTACACAGTGTGGTGTACTTGTGCTTAGTATTTCTTCTTTACACAGTGTGGTGTACTTGTGCTTAGTGTTTCTACTTTACACAGTGTGGTGTACTTGTGCTTAGTGTTTCTAGTTTACACAGTGTGGTGTACTTGTGCTCTGCGTTTTTAGTTTACACAATGTGGTGTACTTGTGCTCAGTGTGTCTAGTTTATACAATGTGGTGTACTTGTGATCAGTGTGTCTAGTTTTCACAGTATGGTGTACTGATGGTCACTTTTTCTTGGTTACACAGTGTGGTGTACATGTGCTCAGTGTGTCTAGTTTACACAGTGTGGTGTACTTGAGCTTAGTGTTTCTACTTTACACACTGTGGAGTACTTGTGCTTAGTGTTTCTTGTTTACACAGTGTGGTGTAATTGTGCTCAGTGTGTCTAGTTTACACAGTGTGGTGTACTTGAGCTTAGTGTTTCTACTTTACACAGTGTGGTGTACTTGTGCTCAGTGTTTCTAGTTTACACAGTGTGGTGTAACTGTGCTCAGTGTGCCTAGTTTACACAGTGTGGTGTACTTGTGCTCAGTGTGTCTAGTTTACACAGTGTGGTGTACTTGTGCTCAGTGTTTCTAGTTTCCACAGTGAGGTGTACTTGTGCCCAGTGTGTCTAGTTTACACAGTGTGGTGTGTTTGTGCTCAGTGTTTCTAGTTTACACAGTGTGGTGTACTTGTGCTCAGTGTATCTCGTTTACACAGTGTGGTGTACTTGTGCTCAGTGTTTCTAGTTTACACAGTGTGGTGTACTTGTGCTCAGTGTTTCTAGTTTACACAGTGTGGTGCACTTGTGCTCAGTGTTTCTAGTTTGCACAGTGTGATGTACTTGTGCTCAGTGTGTCTCGTTTACTCAGTGTGGTGTACTTGTGCTCAGTGTTTCTAGTTTACACAGTATGGTGTACTTGTGGTCAGTGTTTCTAGTTTGCACAGTGTGATGTACTTGTGCTCAGTGTGTCTCGTTTACACAGTGTGGTGTACTTGTGCTCAGTGTGTCTAGTTTACACAGTGTGGTGTACTTGTGCTCAGTGTTTCTATTTTACACAGTGTGGTGTACTTGTGCTTAGTGTTTCTAATTTACACAGTGTGGTGTACTTGTGCTCCGTGTTTCTAGTTTACACAGTATGGTGTACTTGTGCTCAGTGTGTCTAGTTTACACAGTGAGGTGTACTTGTGCTCAGTGTTTCTAGTTTACACAGTGTGATGTACTTGTGCTCAGTGTGTCTAGTTTACACAGTGTGGTGTACTTGTGCTCAGTGTTTCTAGTTTACACAGTGTGGTGTACTTGTGCTCAGTGTTTCTAGTTTACACAGTATGGTGTACTTGTGCTCAGTGTTTCTAGTTTGCACAGTGTGATGTACTTGTGCTCAGTGTTTCTCGTTTACACAATGTGGTGCACATGTGCTCAGTGTGTCTAGTTTACACAGTGTGGTGTACTTGTGCTCAGTGTTTCTAGTTTACACAGTGTGCTGGACTTGTGCTCAGTGTTTCTCGTTTACACAGTGAGGTGTACTTGTGCTCAGTGTTTCTAGTTTATGCAGTGTGGTATACTTGTGCTCAGTGTGTCTCGTTTACACAGTGTGGTGTACTTGTGCTCAGTGTGTCTAGTTTATACAGTGTGGTGTACTTGTGCTGAGTGTTTCTATTTTACACAGTGTGGTGTACTTGTGCTTAGTGTTTCTAATTTACACAGTGTGGTGTACTTGTGCTTAGTGTTTCATATTTACACAGTGTGGTGTACTTGTGCTCAGTGTTTCTAGTTTGCGCAGTGTGATGTACTTGTGCTCAGTGTGTCTCGTTTACACAGTGTGGTGTGCTTGTGCTCAGTGTTTCTAGTTGACACAGTGTGGTGTTCTTGTGCTCAGTGTTTCTAGTTTACACAGTGTGGTGTACTTGTGCTCAGTGTATCTCGTTTACACAGTGTGGTGTACTTGTGCTCAGTGTTTCTAGTTTACACAGTGTGGTGTACTTGTGCTCCGTGTTTCTAGTTTACACAGTGTGGTGTACTTGTGCTCAGTGTTTCTAGTATGCACAGTGTGATGTACTTGTGCTCAGTGTGTCTCGTTTACACAGTGTGGTGTACTTGTGCTCAGTGTTTCTAGTTTACACAGTATGGTGTACTTGTGCTCAGTGTTTCTAGTTTGCACAGTGTGATGTACTTGTGCTCAGTGTGTCTCGTTTACACAGTGTGGTGTACTTGTGCTCAGTGTATCTCGTTTACACAGTGTGGTGTACTTGTGCTCAGTGTTTCTAGTTTACACAGTGTGGTGTACTTGTGCTCAGTGTTTCTAGTTTACACAGTGTGGTGTACTTGTGCACAGTGTTTCTAGTTTACACAGTGTGGTGTACTTGTGCTCCGTGTTTCTAGTTTACACAGTGTGGTGTACTTGTGCTCAGTGTGTCTAGTTTACACAGTGTGGTGTAATTGTGCTCAGTGTGTCTAGTTTACACAGCGTGGTGTTCTTGTGCTCAGTGTTTCTAGTTTCCACAGTGTGGTGTACTTGTGCTGATTGTTTCTAGTTTACACAGTGTGGTGTACTTCTGGTCAGTGTTTCTAGTTTATACAGTGTGGTGTACTTGTGCTCAGTGTTTCTAGTTTACACAGTGTGGTGTACTTGTGCTCAGTGTGTCTAGTTTACACAGTGCGGTGTACTTGAGGTCACTGTTTCTAGTTTACACAGTGCGGTGTACTTGTGGTCAGTGTGTCTAGTTTACACAGTATGGTGTACTTGTGCTCAGTGTGTCTAGTTTACACAGTGTGGTGTTCTTGTGCTCAGTGTTTCTAGTTTACACAGTGTGGTGTACTTGTGCTCCGTGTTTCTAGTTTACACAGTGTGGTGTACTTGTGCTCAGTGTGTCTAGTTTACACAGTGTTGTGTACTTGTGCTCAGTGTGTCTACTTTACACAGTGTGGTGTACTTGTGCTCAGTGTGTCTTGTTTACACAATGTGGTGTACTTGTGATCAGTGTGTCTAGTTTTCACAGTATGGTGTACTTCTGATCACTTTTTCTTGGTTACACAGTGTGGTGTACATGTTCTCAGTGTGTCTAGTTTACACAGTGTTGTGTACTTGTGCCCAGAGTTTCTACTTTACACAGTGTGGTGCACTTGTGCTCAGTGTTTCTACTTTTCACAGTGTGGTGTACTTGTGCTCAGTGTGTCTAGTTTACACAGTGTGGTGTACTTGTGCTCAGTGTTTCTACTTTACACAGTGTGGTGTACTTGTGCTCAGTGTTTCTACTTGACACAGTGTGGTGTACTTGTGCTTAGTGTTTCTACTTTACACAGTGTGGTGTACTTGTGCTCTGTGTTTCTAGTTTACACAGTGTGGTGTACTTGTGCTTAGTGTTTCTACTTTACACAGTGTGGTGTACTTGTGCTTAGTGTTTCTAGTTTACACAGTGTGGTGTACTTGTGCTCTGCGTTTCTAGTTTACACAGTGTGGTGTACTTGTGCTCAGTGTGTCTACTTTACACAATGTGGTGTACTTGTGATCAGTGTGTCTAGTTTACACAGTGTGGTGTACTTGTGCTCAGTGTTTCTGGTTTACACAGTGTGGTGTTATTGTGCTCAGTGTGTCTAGTTTACACAGTGTGGTGTACTTGTGCTCTGCGTTTCTGGTTTACACAGTGTGGTGTACTTGTGCGCAGTGTGTCTAGTTTACACAATGTGGTGTACTTGTGATCAGTGTGTCTAGTTTTCACAGTATGGTGTACTTATGCTCACTTTTTCTTGGTTACACAGTGTGGTGTACATGTGCTCAGTGTATCTAGTTTACACAGTGTGGTGTACTTGTGCTTAGTGTTTCTAGTTTACACAGTGTGGTGTAATTGTGCTCAGTGTGCCTAGTTTACACAGTGTGGTATACTTGTGCTCAGTGTTTCTAGATTATAAATTGTGGTGTTCTTGTGCTCAGTGTTTCTAGTTTACCCAGTGTGGTGTATTTTTGCTCACTGTGTCTAGTTTCCCCAGTGTGGTGTACTTGTGCTCAGTGTTTCTAGTTTACACAGTGTGGTGTACTTGTGCTCAGTGTGTCTAGTTTACACAGTGTGGTGTACTTGTGCTCAGTGTTTCTAGTTTCCACAGTGAGGTGTACTTGTGCTCAGTGTTTCTCGTTTACACAGTGTGGTGCACATGTGCTCAGTGTGTCTAGTTTACACAGTGTGGTGTACTTGTGCTCAGTGTTTCTAGTTAACACAGTGTGCTGTACTTGTGCTCAGTGTTTCTAGTTTACACAGTGAGGTGTACTTGTGCTCAGTGTTTCTATTTTACACAGTGTGGTGTACTTGTGCTCAGTGTTTCTATTTTACACAGTGTGGTGTACTTGTGCTCAGTGTTTCTAGTTTACACAGTGAGATGTACTTGTGCTCAGTGTTTCTAGTTTACACAGTGTGATGTAATTGTGCTCAGTGTGTCTCGTTTACACAGTGTGGTGTACTTGTGCTCAGTGTTTCTAGTTTACATAGTGTGGTGTACTTGTGCTCCGTGTTTCTAGTTTACACAGTGTGGTGTACTTGTGCTCAGTGTGCCTAGTTTACAGAGTGTTGTGTACTTGTGCTCAGTGTGTCTAGTTTACACAGTGTGCTGTACTTGTGCTTTGTGTGTCTAGTTTACACAATGTGGTGTACTTGTGATCAGTGTTTCTAATTTACACAGTGTGGTGCACTTGTGATCAGTGTTTCTAGTTTTGACAGTGTGGTGTACTTGTGCTCAGTGTGTCTCGTTTACACAGTGTGGTGTACTTGTGCTCAGTGTTTCTAGTTTCCACAGTGAGGTGTACTTGTGCTCAGTGGGTCTAGTTTCCACAGTGAGGTGTACTTGTGCTCAGTGTGTCTAGTTTATACAGTGTGGTGTACTTGTGATCAGTGTTTCTAGTTTTCACAGTGTGGTGTACTTGTGCTCAGTGTGTCTCGTTTACACAGTGTGGTGTACTTGTGCTCAGTGTTTCTAGTTTACACAGTGTGGTGTACTTGTTCTCAGTGTGTCTAGTTTACACAGTGTTGTGTACTTGTGCTCAGTGTGTCTAGTTTACACAATGTGGTGTACTTATGCTCACTTTTTCTAGGTTACACAGTGTCATGTACATGTGCTCAGTGTTTCTACTTTACACAGTGTGGTGTACTTGTCCTCTGCGTTTCTAGTTTACACAGTGTGGTGTACT
Organism: Stegostoma tigrinum; assembly: GCF_030684315.1. Classification (NCBI taxonomy): domain Eukaryota; kingdom Metazoa; phylum Chordata; class Chondrichthyes; order Orectolobiformes; family Stegostomatidae; genus Stegostoma; species Stegostoma tigrinum. The sequence goes on along the minus strand of NC_081375.1, from coordinate 3,200,180 downwards.
TGTGCTTAGTGTTTCTAGTTTACACAATGAGGTGTACTTGTGATCACTGTGTCTAGTTTTCACAGTATGGTGTACTTATGCTCACTTTTTCTTGATTACACAGTGTGGTGTACATGTGCTCAGTGTGTCTAGTTTACACAGTGTGGTGTACCTGTGCTTAGTGTTTCTAGTTTACACAGTGTGGTGTACTTGTGCTTCGTGTTTCTCGTTTACACAGTGAGGTGTACTTGTGCTCAGTGTTTCTAGTTTACACAGTGTGGTGTACTTGTGCTCAGTGTTTCTGTTTTACACAGTGTGGTGTACTTGTGCTCAGTGTTTCTAGTTTACACAGTGAGGTGTACTTGTGCTCAGTGTTTCTAGTTTACACAGTGTGGTGTACTTGTGCTCAGTGTGCCTAGTTTACACAGTGTGGTGTACTTGTGCTCACTGTGTCTAGTTTACACAGTGTGGTGTACTTGTGGTCAGTGTTTCTGGTGTACACAGTGTGCTGTACTTGTGCTCAGTGTTTCTAGTTTACACAGTGAGGTTTACTTGTGCTCAGTGTTTCTAGTTTACACAGTGTGGTGTACTTGTGCTCAGTGTTTCTATTTTACACAGTGTGGTGTACTTGTGCTCAGTTTTTCTAGTTTACACAGTGAGGTGTACTTGTGCTCAGTGTTTCTAGTTTACACAGTGTGATGTACTTGTGCTCAGTGTGTCTCGTTTACACAGTGTGGTGTACTTGTGCTCAGTGTTTCTAGTTTACACAGTGTGGTGTACTTGTGCTCCGTGTTTCTAGTTTACACAGTGTGGTGTACTTGTGCTCAGTGTGTCTAGTTTACAGAGTGTTGTGTACTTGCGCTCAGCGTGTCTAGTTTACACAGTGTGGTGTACTTGTGCTCAGTGTGTCTAGTTTACACAATGTGGTGTACTTGTGATCAGTGTTTCTAATTTACACAGTGTGGTGTACTTGTGCTTAGTGTTTCTACTTTACACAGTGTGGTGTACTTGTGCTTAGTGTTTCTATTTTACACAGTGTGGTGTACTTGTGCTCTGCGTTTCTAGTTTACACAGTGTGGTGTACTTGTGCTCAGTGTGTCTAGTTTACACAATGTGGTGTACTTGTGATCAGTGTGTTTAGTTTTCACAGTATGGTGTACTTGTGCTAACTTTTTCTTGGTTACACAGTGTGGTGTACATGTGCTCAGTGTGTCTAGTTTACACAGTGTGGTGTAGTTGTGCTTAGTGTTTCTAGTTTACACAGTGTGGTGTACTTGTGCTTAGTATTTCTTCTTTACACAGTGTGGTGTACTTGTGCTTAGTGTTTCTACTTTACACAGTGTGGTGTACTTGTGCTTAGTGTTTCTAGTTTACACAGTGTGGTGTACTTGTGCTCTGCGTTTTTAGTTTACACAATGTGGTGTACTTGTGCTCAGTGTGTCTAGTTTATACAATGTGGTGTACTTGTGATCAGTGTGTCTAGTTTTCACAGTATGGTGTACTGATGGTCACTTTTTCTTGGTTACACAGTGTGGTGTACATGTGCTCAGTGTGTCTAGTTTACACAGTGTGGTGTACTTGAGCTTAGTGTTTCTACTTTACACACTGTGGAGTACTTGTGCTTAGTGTTTCTTGTTTACACAGTGTGGTGTAATTGTGCTCAGTGTGTCTAGTTTACACAGTGTGGTGTACTTGAGCTTAGTGTTTCTACTTTACACAGTGTGGTGTACTTGTGCTCAGTGTTTCTAGTTTACACAGTGTGGTGTAACTGTGCTCAGTGTGCCTAGTTTACACAGTGTGGTGTACTTGTGCTCAGTGTGTCTAGCTTACACAGTGTGGTGTACTTGTGCTCAGTGTTTCTAGTTTCCACAGTGAGGTGTACTTGTGCCCAGTGTGTCTAGTTTACACAGTGTGGTGTGTTTGTGCTCAGTGTTTCTAGTTTACACAGTGTGGTGTACTTGTGCTCAGTGTATCTCGTTTACACAGTGTGGTGTACTTGTGCTCAGTGTTTCTAGTTTACACAGTGTGGTGTACTTGTGCTCAGTGTTTCTAGTTTACACAGTGTGGTGCACTTGTGCTCAGTGTTTCTAGTTTGCACAGTGTGATGTACTTGTGCTCAGTGTGTCTCGTTTACTCAGTGTGGTGTACTTGTGCTCAGTGTTTCTAGTTTACACAGTCTGGTGTACTTGTGGTCAGTGTTTCTAGTTTGCACAGTGTGATGTACTTGTGCTCAGTGTGTCTCGTTTACACAGTGTGGTGTACTTGTGCTCAGTGTGTCTAGTTTACACAGTGTGGTGTACTTGTGCTCAGTGTTTCTATTTTACACAGTGTGGTGTACTTGTGCTTAGTGTTTCTAATTTACACAGTGTGGTGTACTTGTGCTCCGTGTTTCTAGTTTACACAGTATGGTGTACTTGTGCTCAGTGTGTCTAGTTTACACAGTGAGGTGTACTTGTGCTCAGTGTTTCTAGTTTACACAGTGTGATGTACTTGTGCTCAGTGTGTCTCGTTTACACAGTGTGGTGTACTTGTGCTCAGTGTTTCTAGTTTACACAGTGTGGTGTACTTGTGCTCAGTGTTTCTAGTTTACACAGTATGGTGTACTTGTGCTCAGTGTTTCTAGTTTGCACAGTGTGATGTACTTGTGCTCAGTGTTTCTCGTTTACACAATGTGGTGCACATGTGCTCAGTGTGTCTAGTTTACACAGTGTGGTGTACTTGTGCTCAGTGTTTCTAGTTTACACAGTGTGCTGGACTTGTGCTCAGTGTTTCTCGTTTACACAGTGAGGTGTACTTGTGCTCAGTGTTTCTAGTTTATGCAGTGTGGTATACTTGTGCTCAGTGTGTCTCGTTTACACAGTGTGGTGTACTTGTGCTCAGTGTGTCTAGTTTATACAGTGTGGTGTACTTGTGCTGAGTGTTTCTATTTTACACAGTGTGGTGTACTTGTGCTTAGTGTTTCTAATTTACACAGTGTGGTGTACTTGTGCTTAGTGTTTCTTATTTACACAGTGTGGTGTACTTGTGCTCAGTGTTTCTAGTTTGCGCAGTGTGATGTACTTGTGCTCAGTGTGTCTCGTTTACACAGTGTGGTGTGCTTGTGCTCAGTGTTTCTAGTTGACACAGTGTGGTGTTCTTGTGCTCAGTGTTTCTAGTTTACACAGTGTGGTGTACTTGTGCTCAGTGTATCTCGTTTACACAGTGTGGTGTACTTGTGCTCAGTGTTTCTAGTTTACACAGTGTGGTGTACTTGTGCTCCGTGTTTCTAGTTTACACAGTGTGGTGTACTTGTGCTCAGTGTTTCTAGTATGCACAGTGTGATGTACTTGTGCTCAGTGTGTCTCGTTTACACAGTGTGGTGTACTTGTGCTCAGTGTTTCTAGTTTACACAGTATGGTGTACTTGTGCTCAGTGTTTCTAGTTTGCACAGTGTGATGTACTTGTGCTCAGTGTGTCTCGTTTACACAGTGTGGTGTACTTGTGCTCAGTGTATCTCGTTTACACAGTGTGGTGTACTTGTGCTCAGTGTTTCTAGTTTACACAGTGTGGTGTACTTGTGCTCAGTGTTTCTAGTTTACACAGTGTGGTGTACTTGTGCACAGTGTTTCTAGTTTACACAGTGTGGTGTACTTGTGCTCCGTGTTTCTAGTTTACACAGTGTGGTGTACTTGTGCTCAGTGTGTCTAGTTTACACAGTGTGGTGTAATTGTGCTCAGTGTGTCTAGTTTACACAGCGTGGTGTTCTTGTGCTCAGTGTTTCTAGTTTCCACAGTGTGGTGTACTTGTGCTGATTGTTTCTAGTTTACACAGTGTGGTGTACTTCTGGTCAGTGTTTCTAGTTTATACAGTGTGGTGTACTTGTGCTCAGTGTTTCTAGTTTACACAGTGTGGTGTACTTGTGCTCAGTGTGTCTAGTTTACACAGTGCGGTGTACTTGAGGTCACTGTTTCTAGTTTACACAGTGCGGTGTACTTGTGGTCAGTGTGTCTAGTTTACACAATGTGGTGTACTTGTGATCAGTGTGTCTAGTTTTCACAGTATGGTGTACTTCTGATCACTTTTTCTTGGTTACACAGTGTGGTGTACATGTTCTCAGTGTGTCTAGTTTACACAGTGTTGTGTACTTGTGCCCAGTGTTTCTACTTTACACAGTGTGGTGCACTTGTGCTCAGTGTTTCTACTTTTCACAGTGTGGTGTACTTGTGCTCAGTGTGTCTAGTTTACACAGTGTGGTGTACTTGTGCTCAGTGTTTCTACTTTACACAGTGTGGTGTACTTGTGCTCAGTGTTTCTACTTGACACAGTGTGGTGTACTTGTGCTTAGTGTTTCTACTTTACACAGTGTGGTGTACTTGTGCTTAGTGTTTCTAGTTTACACAGTGTGGTGTACTTGTGCTCTGCGTTTCTAGTTTACACAGTGTGGTGTACTTGTGCTCAGTGTGTCTACTTTACACAATGTGGTGTACTTGTGATCAGTGTGTCTAGTTTACACAGTGTGGTGTACTTGTGCTCAGTGTTTCTGGTTTACACAGTGTGGTGTTATTGTGCTCAGTGTGTCTAGTTTACACAGTGTGGTGTACTTGTGCTCTGCGTTTCTGGTTTACACAGTGTGGTGTACTTGTGCGCAGTGTGTCTAGTTTACACAATGTGGTGTACTTGTGATCAGTGTGTCTAGTTTTCACAGTATGGTGTACTTATGCTCACTTTTTCTTGGTTACACAGTGTGGTGTACATGTGCTCAGTGTATCTAGTTTACACAGTGTGGTGTACTTGTGCTTAGTGTTTCTAGTTTACACAGTGTGGTGTAATTGTGCTCAGTGTGCCTAGTTTACACAGTGTGGTATACTTGTGCTCAGTGTTTCTAGATTATAAATTGTGGTGTTCTTGTGCTCAGTGTTTCTAGTTTACCCAGTGTGGTGTATTTTTGCTCACTGTGTCTAGTTTCCCCAGTGTGGTGTACTTGTGCTCAGTGTTTCTAGTTTACACAGTGTGGTGTACTTGTGCTCAGTGTGTCTAGTTTACACAGTGTGGTGTACTTGTGCTCAGTGTTTCTAGTTTCCACAGTGAGGTGTACTTGTGCTCAGTGTTTCTCGTTTACACAGTGTGGTGCACATGTGCTCAGTGTGTCTAGTTTACACAGTGTGGTGTACTTGTGCTCAGTGTTTCTAGTTAACACAGTGTGCTGTACTTGTGCTCAGTGTTTCTAGTTTACACAGTGAGGTGTACTTGTGCTCAGTGTTTCTATTTTACACAGTGTGGTGTACTTGTGCTCAGTGTTTCTATTTTACACAGTGTGGTGTACTTGTGCTCAGTGTTTCTAGTTTACACAGTGAGATGTACTTGTGCTCAGTGTTTCTAGTTTACACAGTGTGATGTAATTGTGCTCAGTGTGTCTCGTTTACACAGTGTGGTGTACTTGTGCTCAGTGTTTCTAGTTTACATAGTGTGGTGTACTTGTGCTCCGTGTTTCTAGTTTACACAGTGTGGTGTACTTGTGCTCAGTGTGCCTAGTTTACAGAGTGTTGTGTACTTGTGCTCAGTGTGTCTAGTTTACACAGTGTGCTGTACTTGTGCTTTGTGTGTCTAGTTTACACAATGTGGTGTACTTGTGATCAGTGTTTCTAATTTACACAGTGTGGTGCACTTGTGATCAGTGTTTCTAGTTTTGACAGTGTGGTGTACTTGTGCTCAGTGTGTCTAGTTTCCACAGTGAGGTGTACTTGTGCTCAGTGGGTCTAGTTTCCACAGTGAGGTGTACTTGTGCTCAGTGTGTCTAGTTTATACAGTGTGGTGTACTTGTGATCAGTGTTTCTAGTTTTCACAGTGTGGTGTACTTGTGCTCAGTGTGTCTCGTTTACACAGTGTGGTGTACTTGTGCTCAGTGTTTCTAGTTTACACAGTGTGGTGTACTTGTTCTCAGTGTGTCTAGTTTACACAGTGTTGTGTACTTGTGCTCAGTGTGTCTAGTTTACACAATGTGGTGTACTTATGCTCACTTTTTCTAGGTTACACAATGTCATGTACATGTGCTCAGTGTTTCTAGTTTACACAGTGTGGTGTACTTGTCCTCTGCGTTTCTAGTTTACACAGTGTGGTGTACTTGTGCTTAGTGTTTCTAGTTTACACAGTGTGGTGTACTTGTGCTCAGTGTGTCTAGTTTACACAATGAGGTGTACTTGTGATCACTGTGTCTAGTTTTCACAGTATGGTGTACTTATGCTCACTTTTTCTTGGTTACACAGTGTGGTGTACATGTGCTCAGTGTGTCTAGTTTACACAGTGTGGTGTACCTGTGCTTAGTGTTTCTAGTTTACACAGTGTGGTGTACTTGTGCTTCGTGTTTCTCGTTTACACAGTGAGGTGTACTTGTGCTCAGTGTTTCTAGTTTACACAGTGTGGTGTACTTGTGCTCAGTGTTTCTGTTTTACACAGTGTGGTGTACTTGTGCTCAGTGTTTCTAGTTTACACAGTGAGGTGTACTTGTGCTCAGTGTTTCTAGTTTACACAGTGTGGTGTACTTGTGCTCAGTCTGCCTAGTTTACACAGTGTGGTGTACTTGTGCTCACTGTGTCTAGTTTACACAGTGTGGTGTACTTGTGGTCAGTGTTTCTGGTGTACACAGTGTGCTGTACTTGTGCTCAGTGTTTCTTGTTTACACAGTGAGGTTTACTTGTGCTCAGTGTTTCTAGTTTACACAGTGTGGTGTACTTGTGCTCAGTGTTTCTATTTTACACAGTGTGGTGTACTTGTGCTCAGTTTTTCTAGTTTACACAGTGAGGTGTACTTGTGCTCAGTGTTTCTAGTTTACACAGTGTGATGTACTTGTGCTCAGTGTGTCTCGTTTACACAGTGTGGTGTACTTGTGCTCAGTGTTTCTAGTTTACACAGTGTGGTGTACTTGTGCTCCGTGTTTCTAGTTTACACAGTGTGGTGTACTTGTGCTCAGTGTGTCTAGTTTACAGAGTGTTGTGTACTTGCGCTCAGCGTGTCTAGTTTACACAGTGTGGTGTACTTGTGCTCAGTGTGTCTAGTTTACACAATGTGGTGTACTTGTGATCAGTGTTTCTAATTTACACAGTGTGGTGTACTTGTGATCAGTGTTTCTAGCTTTCACAGTGTGGTGTACTTGTGCTCAGTGTTTCTAGTTTCCACAGTGAGGTGTACTTGTGCTCAGTGTTTCTCGTTTACACAGTGTGGTGCACATGTGCTCAGTGTGTCTAGTTTACACAGTGTGGTGTACTTGTGCTCAGTGTTTCTAGTTAACACAGTGTGCTGTACTTGTGCTCAGTGTTTCTAGTTTACACAGTGAGGTGTACTTGTGCTCAGTGTTTCTATTTTACACAGTGTGCTGTACTTGTGCTCAGTGTTTCTAGTTTACACAGTGAGGTGTACTTGTGCTCAGTGTTTCTATTTTACACAGTGTGGTGTACTTGTGCTCAGTGTTTCTATTTTACACAGTGTGGTGTACTTGTGCTCAGTGTTTCTAGTTTACACAGTGAGATGTACTTGTGCTCAGTGTTTCTAGTTTACACAGTGTGATGTAATTGTGCTCAGTGTGTCTCGTTTACACAGTGTGGTGTACTTGTGCTCAGTGTTTCTAGTTTACATAGTGTGGTGTACTTGTGCTCCGTGTTTCTAGTTTACACAGTGTGGTGTACTTGTGCTCAGTGTGCCTAGTTTACAGAGTGTTGTGTACTTGTGCTCAGTGTGTCTAGTTTACACAGTGTGCTGTACTTGTGCTTTGTGTGTCTAGTTTACACAATGTGGTGTACTTGTGATCAGTGTTTCTAATTTACACAGTGTGGTGCACTTGTGATCAGTGTTTCTAGTTTTGACAGTGTGGTGTACTTGTGCTCAGTGTGTCTAGTTTCCACAGTGAGGTGTACTTGTGCTCAGTGGGTCTAGTTTCCACAGTGAGGTGTACTTGTGCTCAGTGTGTCTAGTTTATACAGTGTGGTGTACTTGTGATCAGTGTTTCTAGTTTTCACAGTGTGGTGTACTTGTGCTCAGTGTGTCTCGTTTACACAGTGTGGTGTACTTGTGCTCAGTGTTTCTAGTTTACACAGTGTGGTGTACTTGTTCTCAGTGTGTCTAGTTTACACAGTGTTGTGTACTTGTGCTCAGTGTGTCTAGTTTACACAATGTGGTGTACTTATGCTCACTTTTTCTAGGTTACACAATGTCATGTACATGTGCTCAGTGTTTCTAGTTTACACAGTGTGGTGTACTTGTCCTCTGCGTTTCTAGTTTACACAGTGTGGTGTACTTGTGCTTAGTGTTTCTAGTTTACACAGTGTGGTGTACTTGTGCTCAGTGTGTCTAGTTTACACAATGAGGTGTACTTGTGATCACTGTGTCTAGTTTTCACAGTATGGTGTACTTATGCTCACTTTTTCTTGGTTACACAGTGTGGTGTACATGTGCTCAGTGTGTCTAGTTTACACAGTGTGGTGTACCTGTGCTTAGTGTTTCTAGTTTACACAGTGTGGTGTACTTGTGCTTCGTGTTTCTCGTTTACACAGTGAGGTGTACTTGTGCTCAGTGTTTCTAGTTTACACAGTGTGGTGTACTTGTGCTCAGTGTTTCTGTTTTACACAGTGTGGTGTACTTGTGCTCAGTGTTTCTAGTTTACACAGTGAGGTGTACTTGTGCTCAGTGTTTCTAGTTTACACAGTGTGGTGTACTTGTGCTCAGTCTGCCTAGTTTACACAGTGTGGTGTACTTGTGCTCACTGTGTCTAGTTTACACAGTGTGGTGTACTTGTGGTCAGTGTTTCTGGTGTACACAGTGTGCTGTACTTGTGCTCAGTGTTTCTTGTTTACACAGTGAGGTTTACTTGTGCTCAGTGTTTCTAGTTTACACAGTGTGGTGTACTTGTGCTCAGTGTTTCTATTTTACACAGTGTGGTGTACTTGTGCTCAGTTTTTCTAGTTTACACAGTGAGGTGTACTTGTGCTCAGTGTTTCTAGTTTACACAGTGTGATGTACTTGTGCTCAGTGTGTCTCGTTTACACAGTGTGGTGTACTTGTGCTCAGTGTTTCTAGTTTACACAGTGTGGTGTACTTGTGCTCCGTGTTTCTAGTTTACACAGTGTGGTGTACTTGTGCTCAGTGTGTCTAGTTTACAGAGTGTTGTGTACTTGCGCTCAGCGTGTCTAGTTTACACAGTGTGGTGTACTTGTGCTCAGTGTGTCTAGTTTACACAATGTGGTGTACTTGTGATCAGTGTTTCTAATTTACACAGTGTGGTGTACTTGTGATCAGTGTTTCTAGCTTTCACAGTGTGGTGTACTTGTGCTCAGTGTTTCTAGTTTCCACAGTGAGGTGTACTTGTGCTCAGTGTGTCTAGTTTACACAATGTGGTGTACTTGTGATCAGTGTTTCTACTTTTCACCGTGTGGTGTACTTGTGCTCAGTGTGTCTAGTTTACACAGTGTTCTGTACTTGTGCTCAGTGTGTCTAGTTTACACAGTGAGGTGTACTTGTGCTCAGTGTTTCTAGTTTACACAGTGTGATGTACTTGTGCTCAGTGTGTCTCCCTTACACAGTGTGGTGTACTTGTGCTCAGTGTTTCTAGTTTACACAGTGTGGTGTACTTGTGCTCCGTGTTTCTAGTTTACACGGTGTGGTGTACTTGTGCTCAGTGTGTCTAGTTTACAGAGTGTTGTGTACTTGTGCTCAGTGTGTCTAGTTTACACAGTGTGGTGTACTTGTGCTCAGTGTGTCTTGTTTACACAGTGTGGTGTACTTGTGCTCAGTGTTTCTAGTTTACACAGTGTGGTGTACTTGTGCTCCGTGTTTCTAGTTTACACAGTGTGGTGTACTTGTGCACAGTGTTTCTAGTTTACACAGTGTGGTGTACTTGTGCTCCGTGTTTCTAGTTTACACAGTGTGGTGTACTTGTGCTCAGTGTTTCTAGTTTACAGAGTGTTGTGTACTTGTGCTCAGTGTGTCTACTTTACACAGCGTGGTGTACTTGTGCTCAGTGTGTCTAGTTTATACAGTGTGGTGTACTTGTGCTGATTGTTTCTAGTTTACACAGTGTGGTGTACTTCTGGTCAGTGTTTCTAGTTTATACAGTGTGGTGTACTTGTGCTCAGTGTTTCTAGTTTACACAGTGTGGTGTACTTGTGCTCAGTGTGTCTAGTTTACACAGTGCGGTGTACTTGAGGTCACTGTTTCTAGTTTACACAGTGCGGTGTACTTGTGGTCAGTGTGTCTAGTTTACACAGTATGGTGTACTTGTGCTCAGTGTGTCTAGTTTACACAGTGTGGTGTTTTTGTGCTCAGTGTTTCTAGTTTACACAGTGTGGTGTACTTGTGCTCCGTGTTTCTAGTTTACACAGTGTGCTGGACTTGTGCTCAGTGTGTCTAGTTTACACAGTGTTGTGTACTTGTGCTCAGTGTGTCTACTTTACACAGTGTGGTGTACTTGTGCTCAGTGTGTCTAGTTTACACAATGTGGTGTACTTGTGATCAGTGTGTCTAGTTTTCACAGTATGGTGTACTTCTGATCACTTTTTCTTGGTTACACAGTGTGGTGTACATGTTCTCATTGTGTCTAGTTTACACAGTGTTGTGTACTTGTGCCCAGTGTTTCTACTTTACACAGTGTGGTGCACTTGTGCTCAGTGTTTCTAGTTTTCACAGTGTGGTGTACTTGTGCTCAGTGTGTCTAGTTTACACAGTGTGGTGTACTTGTGCTCAGTGTTTCTACTTTACACAGTGTGGTGTACTTGTGCTCAGTGTTTCTACTTGACACAGTGTGGTGTACTTGTGCTTAGTGTTTCTACTTTACACAGTGTGGTGTACTTGTGCTCTGTGTTTCTAGTTTACACAGTGTGGTGTACTTGTGCTTAGTGTTTCTACTTTACACAGTGTGGTGTACTTGTGCTTAGTATTTCTAGTTTACACAGTGTGGTGTACTTGTGCTCTGCGTTTCTAGTTTACACAGTGTGGTGTACTTGTGCTCAGTGTGTCTACTTTACACAATGTGGTGTACTTGTGATCAGTGTGTCTAGTTTACACAGTGTGGTGTACTTGTGATCAGTGTTTCTGGTTTACACAGTGTGGTGTTATTGTGCTCAGTGTTTCTAGTTTACACAGTGTGGTGTACTTGTGCTCTGCGTTTCTGGTTTACACAGTGTGGTGCACTTGTGCTCAGTGTGTCTAGTTTACACAATGTGGTGTACTTGTGATCAGTGTGTCTAGTTTTCACAGTATGGTGTACTTATGCTCACTTTTTCTTGGTTACACAGTGTGGTGTACATGTGCTCAGTGTATCTAGTTTACACAGTGTGGTGTACTTGTGCTTAGTGTTTCTAGTTTACACAGTGTGGTGTAATTGTGCTCAGTGTGCCTAGTTTACACAGTGTGGTATACTTGTGCTCAGTGTTTCTAGTTTATAAATTGTGGTGTTCTTGTGCTCAGTGTTTCTAGTTTACCCAGTGTGGTGTATTTTTGCTCACTGTGTCTAGTTTCCCCTGTGTGGTGTACTTGTGCTCAGTGTTTCTAGTTTACACAGTGTGGTGTAATTGTGCTCAGTGTGCATAGTTTACACAGTGTGGTATACTTGTGCTCAGTGTTTCTAGTTTATAAATTGTGGTGTTCTTGTGCTCAGTGTTTCTATTTTACACAGTGTGGTGTACTTGTGCTCAGTGTTTCTTGTTTCCACAGTGAGGTGTACTTGTGCTCAGTGTTTCTCGTTTACACAGTGTGGTGTACTTGTGCTCAGTGTGCCTAGTTTACACAGTGTGGTATACTTGTGCTCAGTGTTTCTAGTTTATAAATTGTGGTGTTCTTGTGCTCAGTGTTTCTATTTTACACAGTGTGGTGTACTTGTGCTCAGTGTATCTAGTTTACACAGTGTGGTGTACTTGTGCTTAGTGTTTCTAGTTTACACAGTGTGGTGTACTTGTGCTCAGTGTTTCTAGTTTCCACAGTGAGGTGTACTTGTGCTCAGTGTTTCTCGTTTACACAGTGTGGTGCACATGTGCTCAGTGTGTCTAGTTTACACAGTGTGGTGTACTTGTGCTCAGTGTTTCTAGTTAACACAGTGTGGTGGACTTGTGCTCAGTGTTTCTCGTTTACACAGTGAGGTGTACTTGTGCTCAGTGTTTCTAGTTTACACAGTGTGGTGTACTTGTGCGCAGTGTTTCTGGTTTGCACAGTGTGCTGTACTTGTGCTCAGTGTTTCTAGTTTACACAGTGAGGTGTACTTGTGCTCAGTGTTTCTATTTTACACAGTGTGGTGTACTTGTGCTCAGTGTTTCTATTTTACACAGTGAGATGTACTTGTGCTCAGTGTTTCTAGTTTACACAGTGTGGTGTACTTGTGCTCAGTGTGTCTAGTTTACACAGTGTGGTGTACTTGTGCTCAGTGTTTCTAGTTTCCACAGTGAGGTGTATTTGTGCTCAGTGTTTCTCGTTTACACAGTGCGGTGTACTTGTGGTCAGTGTGTCTAGTTTACACAGTATGGTGTACTTGTGCTCAGTGTGTCTAGTTTACACAGTGTGGTGTTCTTGTGCTCAGTGTTTCTAGTTTACACAGTGTGGTGTACTTGTGCTCAGTGTTTCTAGTTTACACAGTGTGGTGTACTTGTGCTCAGTGTGTCTAGTTTACACAGTGTTGTGTACTTGTGCTCAGTGTGTCTACTTTACACAGTGTGGTGTACTTGTGCTCAGTGTGCCTAGTTTACACAATGTGGTGTACTTGTGATCAGTGTGTCTAGTTTTCACAGTATGGTGTACTTCTGATCACTTTTTCTTGGTTACACAGTGTGGTGTACATGTTCTCAGTGTGTCTAGTTTACACAGTGTTGTGTACTTGTGCCCAGTGTTTCTACTTTACACAGTGTGGTGCACTTGTGCTCAGTGTTTCTAGTTTTCACAGTGTGGTGTACTTGTGCTCAGTGTGTCTAGTTTACACAGTGTGGTGTACTTGTGCTCAGTGTTTGTACTTTACACAGTGTGGTGTACTTGTGCTCAGTGTTTCTACTTGACACAGTGTGGTGTACTTGTGCTTAGTGTTTCTACTTTACACAGTGTGGTGTACTTGTGCTCTGTGTTTCTAGTTTACACAGTGTGGTGTACTTGTGCTTAGTGTTTCTACTTTACACAGTGTGGTGTACTTGTGCTTAGTATTTATAGTTTACACAGTGTGGTGTACTTGTGCTCTGCGTTTCTAGTTTACACAGTGTGGTGTACTTGTGCTCAGTGTGTCTACTTTACACAATGTGGTGTACATGTGATCAGTGTGTCTAGTTTACACAGTGTGGTGTACTTGTGCTCAGTGTTTCTGGTTTACACAGTGTGGTGTTATTGTGCTCAGTGTTTCTAGTTTACACAGTGTGGTGTACTTGTGCTCCGCGTTTCTGGTTTACACAGTGTGGTGTACTTGTGCTCAGTGTGTCTAGTTTACACAGTGTGGTGTACTTGTGCTTAGTGTTTCTAGTTTACCCAGTGTGGTGTATTTTTGCTCCGCGTTTCTGGTTTACACAGTGTGGTGTACTTGTGCTCAGTGTGCCTAGTTTACACAGTGTGGTATACTTGTGCTCAGTGTTTCTAGTTTATAAATTGTGGTGTTCTTGTGCTCAGTGTTTCTAGTTTACCCAGTGTGGTGTATTTTTGCTCACTGTGTCTAGTTTCCCCAGTGTGGTGTACTTGTGCTCAGTGTTTCTAGTTTACACAGTGTGGTGTACTTGTGCTCAGTGTGCCTAGTTTACACAGTGTGGTATACTTGTGCTCAGTGTTTCTAGTTTATAAATTGTGGTGTTCTTGTGCTCAGTGTTTCTATTTTACACAGTGTGGTGTACTTGTGCTCAGTGTTTCTAGTTTACACAGTGAGATGTACTTGTGCTCAGTGTTTCTAGTTTACACAGTGTGGTGTACTTGTGCTCAGTGTGTCTAGTTTACACAGTGTGGTGTACTTGTGCTCAGTGTTTCTAGTTTCCACAGTGAGGTGTACTTGTGCTCAGTGTTTCTCGTTTACACAGTGTGGTGCACATGTGCTCAGTGTGTCTAGTTTACACAGTGTGGTGTACTTGTGCTCAGTGTTTCTAGTTAACACAGTGTGGTGGACTTGTGCTCAGTGTTTCTCGTTTACACAGTGAGGTGTACTTGTGCTCAGTGTTTCTAGTTTACACAGTGTGGTGTACTTGTGCTCAGTGTTTCTGGTTTGCACAGTGTGCTGTACTTGTGCTCAGTGTTTCTAGTTTACACAGTGAGGTGTACTTGTGCTCAGTGTTTCTATTTTACACAGTGTGGTGTACTTGTGCTCAGTGTTTCTATTTTACACAGTATGGTGTACTTGTGCTCAGTGTTTCTAGTTTACACAGTGAGATGTACTTGTGCTCAGTGTTTCTAGTTTACACAGTGTGATGTAATTGTGCTCAGTGTGTCTCGTTTACACAGTGTGGTGTACTTGTGCTCAGTGTTTCTAGTTTACATAGTGTGGTGTACTTGTGCTCCGTGTTTCTAGTTTACACAGTGTGGTGTACTTGTGCTCAGTGTGCCTAGTTTACAGAGTGTTGTGTACTTGTGCTCAGTGTGTCTAGTTTACACAGTGTGCTGTACTTGTGCTTTGTGTGTCTAGTTTACACAATGTGGTGTACTTGTGATCAGTGTTTCTAATTTACACAGTGTGGTGTACTTGTGATCAGTGTTTCTAGTTTTGACAGTGTGGTGTACTTGTGCTCAGTGTGTCTAGTTTACACAGTGTGATGTACTTGTGCTCAGTGTGTCTCGTTTACACAGTGTGGTGTACTAGTGCTCAGTGTTTCTAGTTTACACAGTGTGGTGTACTTGTGCTCAGTGTTTCTAGTTTACACAGTGAGGTGTACTTGTGCTCAGTGTTTCTAGCTTACACAGTGTGGTGTACTTGTGCTCAGTGTTTCTATTTTACACAGTGTGGTGTACTTGTGCTCAGTGTTTCTAGTTTACGCAGTGAGGTGTACTTGTGCTCAGTGTTTCTAGTTTACACAGTATGATGTACTTGTGCTCAGTGTGTCTCGTTTACACAGTGTGGTGTACTTATGCTCAGTGTGTCTAGTTTCCACAGTGAGGTGTACTTGTGCTCAGTGTGTCTAGTTTATACAGTGTGGTGTACTTGCGATCAGTGTTTCTAGTTTTCACAGTGTGGTGTACTTGTGCTCAGTGTGTCTCGTTTACACAGTGTGGTGTACTTGTGCTCAGTGTTTCTAGTTTACACAGTGTGGTGTACTTGTGCTCAGTGTTTCTAGTTTACACAGTGAGGTGTACTTGTGCTCAGTGTTTCTAGTTTACACAGTGTGGTGTACTTGTGCTCAGTGTTTCTATTTTACACAGTGTGGTGTACTTGTGCTCAGTGTTTCTAGTTTACGCAGTGAGGTGTACTTGTGCTCAGTGTTTCTAGTTTACACAGTATGATGTACTTGTGCTCAGTGTGTCTCGTTTACACAGTGTGGTGTACTTGTGCTCAGTGTGTCTAGTTTACACAGTGTCGTGTACTTGTGCTCCGTGTTTCTCGT
The DNA here is from genome assembly GCF_030684315.1 of Stegostoma tigrinum. Taxonomy (NCBI): domain Eukaryota; kingdom Metazoa; phylum Chordata; class Chondrichthyes; order Orectolobiformes; family Stegostomatidae; genus Stegostoma; species Stegostoma tigrinum. Next base: position 3,184,695 of record NC_081375.1, on the reverse strand, counting down.
TTACACAGTGTGGTGTACTTGTGCTCATTGTGTCTAGTTTACAGAGTGTTGTGTACTTGTGCTCAGTGTGTCTAGTTTACACAGTGTGGTGTACTTGTGCTCAGTGTGTCTAGTTTACACAGTGTGGTGTACTTGTGATCAGTGTTTCTAGTTTTCACAGTGTGGTGTACTTGTGCTCAGTGGGTCTAGTTTCCACAGTGAGGTGTACTTGTGCTCAGTGTGTCTAGTTTATACAGTGTGGTGTACTTGTGATCAGTGTTTCTAGTTTCCACAGTGTGGTGTACTTGTGCTCAGTGTGTCTCGTTTACACAGTGTGGTGTACTTGTGCTCAGTGTTTCTAGCTTACACAGTGTGGTGTACTTGTGCTCAGTGTGTCTAGTTTACACAATGTGGTGTACTTGTGCTCACTTTTTCTAGGTTACACAATGTCATGTACATGTGCTCAGTGTTTCTAGTTTACACAGTGTGGTGTACTTGTCCTCTGCGTTTCTAGTTTACACAGTGTGGTGTACTTGTGCTTAGTGTTTCTAGTTTACACAGTGTGGTGTAGTTGTGCTCTGCGTTTCTAGTTTACACAGTGTGGTGTACTTGTGCTTAGTGTTTCTAGTTTACACAGTGTGGTATACTTGTGCTCAGTGTGTCTAGTTTACACAATGAGGTGTACTTGTGATCACTGTGTCTAGTTTTCACAGTATGGTGTACTTATGCTCACTTTTTCTTGGTTACACAGTGTGGTGTACCTGTGCTTAGTGTTTCTAGTTTACACAGTGTGGTGTACTTGTTCTTCGTGTTTCTCGTTTACACAGTGAGGTGTACTTGTGCTCAGTGCTTCTCGTTTACACAGTGTGGTGTACTTGTACTCAGTGTGTCGAGTTTACACAGTGTGGTGTACTTGTGCTCAGTGTGTCTAGTTTACACAGTGTGGTGTACGTGTGCTCAGTGTGTCGAGTTTACACAGTGTGGTATACTTGTGCTCAGTGTTTCTAGTTTATAAATTGTGGTGTTCTTGTGCTCAGTGTTTCTAGTTTACCCAGTGTGGTGTATTTTTGCTCACTGTGTCTAGTTTCCCCAGTGTGGTGTACTTGTGCTCAGTGTTTCTAGTTTACACAGTGTGGTGTACTTGTGCTCAGTGTGCCTAGTTTACACAGTGTGGTATACTTGTGCTCAGTGTTTCTAGTTTATAAATTGTGGTGTTCTTGTGCTCAGTGTTTCTATTTTACACAGTGTGGTGTACTTGTGCTCAGTGTTTCTAGTTTACACAGTGAGATGTACTTGTGCTCAGTGTTTCTAGTTTACACAGTGTGGTGTACTTGTGCTCAGTGTGTCTAGTTTACACAGTGTGGTGTACTTGTGCTCAGTGTTTCTAGTTTCCACAGTGAGGTGTACTTGTGCTCAGTGTTTCTCGTTTACACAGTGTGGTGCACATGTGCTCAGTGTGTCTAGTTTACACAGTGTGGTGTACTTGTGCTCAGTGTTTCTAGTTAACACAGTGTGGTGGACTTGTGCTCAGTGTTTCTCGTTTACACAGTGAGGTGTACTTGTGCTCAGTGTTTCTAGTTTACACAGTGTGGTGTACTTGTGCTCAGTGTTTCTGGTTTGCACAGTGTGCTGTACTTGTGCTCAGTGTTTCTAGTTTACACAGTGAGGTGTACTTGTGCTCAGTGTTTCTATTTTACACAGTGTGGTGTACTTGTGCTCAGTGTTTCTATTTTACACAGTATGGTGTACTTGTGCTCAGTGTTTCTAGTTTACACAGTGAGATGTACTTGTGCTCAGTGTTTCTAGTTTACACAGTGTGATGTAATTGTGCTCAGTGTGTCTCGTTTACACAGTGTGGTGTACTTGTGCTCAGTGTTTCTAGTTTACATAGTGTGGTGTACTTGTGCTCCGTGTTTCTAGTTTACACAGTGTGGTGTACTTGTGCTCAGTGTGCCTAGTTTACAGAGTGTTGTGTACTTGTGCTCAGTGTGTCTAGTTTACACAGTGTGCTGTACTTGTGCTTTGTGTGTCTAGTTTACACAATGTGGTGTACTTGTGATCAGTGTTTCTAATTTACACAGTGTGGTGTACTTGTGATCAGTGTTTCTAGTTTTGACAGTGTGGTGTACTTGTGCTCAGTGTGTCTAGTTTACACAGTGTGATGTACTTGTGCTCAGTGTGTCTCGTTTACACAGTGTGGTGTACTAGTGCTCAGTGTTTCTAGTTTACACAGTGTGGTGTACTTGTGCTCAGTGTTTCTAGTTTACACAGTGAGGTGTACTTGTGCTCAGTGTTTCTAGCTTACACAGTGTGGTGTACTTGTGCTCAGTGTTTCTATTTTACACAGTGTGGTGTACTTGTGCTCAGTGTTTCTAGTTTACGCAGTGAGGTGTACTTGTGCTCAGTGTTTCTAGTTTACACAGTATGATGTACTTGTGCTCAGTGTGTCTCGTTTACACAGTGTGGTGTACTTGTGCTCAGTGTGTCTAGTTTCCACAGTGAGGTGTACTTGTGCTCAGTGTGTCTAGTTTATACAGTGTGGTGTACTTGCGATCAGTGTTTCTAGTTTTCACAGTGTGGTGTACTTGTGCTCAGTGTGTCTCGTTTACACAGTGTGGTGTACTTGTGCTCAGTGTTTCTAGTTTACACAGTGTGGTGTACTTGTGCTCAGTGTTTCTAGTTTACACAGTGAGGTGTACTTGTGCTCAGTGTTTCTAGTTTACACAGTGTGGTGTACTTGTGCTCAGTGTTTCTATTTTACACAGTGTGGTGTACTTGTGCTCAGTGTTTCTAGTTTACGCAGTGAGGTGTACTTGTGCTCAGTGTTTCTAGTTTACACAGTATGATGTACTTGTGCTCAGTGTGTCTCGTTTACACAGTGTGGTGTACTTGTGCTCAGTGTGTCTAGTTTACACAGTGTCGTGTACTTGTGCTCCGTGTTTCTCGTTTACACAGTGTGGTGTACTTGTGCTCATTGTGTCTAGTTTACAGAGTGTTGTGTACTTGTGCTCAGTGTGTCTAGTTTACACAGTGTGGTGTACTTGTGCTCAGTGTGTCTAGTTTACACAGTGTGGCGTACTTGTGATCAGTGTTTCTAGTTTTCACAGTGTGGTGTACTTGTGCTCAGTGGGTCTAGTTTCCACAGTGAGGTGTACTTGTGCTCAGTGTGTCTAGTTTATACAGTGTGGTGTACTTGTGATCAGTGTTTCTAGTTTCCACAGTGTGGTGTACTTGTGCTCAGTGTGTCTCGTTTACACAGTGTGGTGTACTTGTGCTCAGTGTTTCTAGCTTACACAGTGTGGTGTACTTGTGCTCAGTGTGTCTAGTTTACACAATGTGGTGTACTTGTGCTCACTTTTTCTAGGTTACACAATGTCATGTACATGTGCTCAGTGTTTCTAGTTTACACAGTGTGGTGTACTTGTCCTCTGCGTTTCTAGTTTACACAGTGTGGTGTACTTGTGCTTAGTGTTTCTACTTTACACAGTGTGGTGTACTTGTGCTTAGTGTTTCTAGTTTACACAGTGTGGTGTAGTTGTGCTCTGCGTTTCTAGTTTACACAGTGTGGTGTACTTGTGCTCAGTGTGTCTAGTTTACACAATGAGGTGTACTTGTGATCACTGTGTCTAGTTTTCACAGTATGGTGTACTTATGCTCACTTTTTCTTGGTTACACAGTGTGGTGTACATGTGCTCAGTGTGTCTACTTTACACAGTGTGGTGTACCTGTGCTTAGTGTTTCTAGTTTACACAGTGTGGTGTACTTGTTCTTCGTGTTTCTCGTTTACACAGTGAGGTGTACTTGTGCTCAGTGTTTCTAGTTTACACAGTGTGGTGTACTTGTGCTCAGTGTTTCTGTTTTACACAGTGTGGTGTACTTGTGCTCAGTGTTTCTAGTTTACACAGTGAGGTGTACTTGTGCTCAGTGTTTCTAGTTTACACAGTGTGGTGTACTTGTGCTCAGTGTGCCTAGTTTACACAGTGTGGTGTACTTGTGCTCAGTGTGTCTAGTTTACACAGTGTGGTGTACTTGTGGTCAGTGTTTCTGGTGTACACAGTGTGCTGTACTTGTGCTCAGTGTTTCTAGTTTACACCGTGTGGTGTACTTGTGCTCTGTGTTTCTAGTTTACACAGTGTGGTGTACTTGTGCTTAGTGTTTCTACTTTACACAGTGTGGTGTACTTGTGCTTAGTATTTCTAGTTTACACAGTGTGGTGTACTTGTGCTCTGCGTTTCTAGTTTACACAGTGTGGTGTACATGTGCTCAGTGTGTAGTGTTTACACAGTGTGGTGTACTTGTGCTTAGTGTTTCTACTTTACACAGTGTGGTGTACTTGTGCTTAGTATTTCTAGTTTACACAGTGTGGTGTACTTGTGCTCAGTGTGTCTACTTTACACAATGTGGTGTACATGTGATCAGTGTGTCTAGTTTACACAGTGTGGTGTACTTGTGCTCAGTGTTTCTGGTTTACACAGTGTGGTGTTATTGTGCTCAGTGTTTCTAGTTTACACAGTGTGGTGTACTTGTGCTCTGCGTTTCTGGTTTACACAGTGTGGTGTACTTGTGCTCAGTGTGTCTAGTTTACACAGTGTGGTGTACTTGTGCTTAGTGTTTCTAGTTTGCACAGTGTGGTGTAATTGTGCTCAGTGTGCCTAGTTTACACAGTGTGGTATACTTGTGCTCAGTGTTTCTAGTTTATAAATTGTGGTGTTCTTGTGCTCAGTGTTTCTAGTTTACCCAGTGTGGTGTATTTTTGCTCACTGTGTCTAGTTTCCCCAGTGTGGTGTACTTGTGCTCAGTGTTTCTAGTTTACACAGTGTGGTGTACTTGTGCTCAGTGTGCCTAGTTTACACAGTGTGGTATACTTGTGCTCAGTGTTTCTAGTTTATAAATTGTGGTGTTCTTGTGCTCAGTGTTTCTATTTTACACAGTGTGGTGTACTTGTGCTCAGTGTTTCTAGTTTACACAGTGAGATGTACTTGTGCTCAGTGTTTCTAGTTTACACAGTGTGGTGTACTTGTGCTCAGTGTGTCTAGTTTACACAGTGTGGTGTACTTGTGCTCAGTGTTTCTAGTTTCCACAGTGAGGTGTACTTGTGCTCAGTGTTTCTCGTTTACACAGTGTGGTGCACATGTGCTCAGTGTGTCTAGTTTACACAGTGTGGTGTACTTGTGCTCAGTGTTTCTAGTTAACACAGTGTGGTGGACTTGTGCTCAGTGTTTCTCGTTTACACAGTGAGGTGTACTTGTGCTCAGTGTTTCTAGTTTACACAGTGTGGTGTACTTGTGCTCAGTGTTTCTGGTTTGCACAGTGTGCTGTACTTGTGCTCAGTGTTTCTAGTTTACACAGTGAGGTGTACTTGTGCTCAGTGTTTCTATTTTACACAGTGTGGTGTACTTGTGCTCAGTGTTTCTATTTTACACAGTATGGTGTACTTGTGCTCAGTGTTTCTAGTTTACACAGTGAGATGTACTTGTGCTCAGTGTTTCTAGTTTACACAGTGTGATGTAATTGTGCTCAGTGTGTCTCGTTTACACAGTGTGGTGTACTTGTGCTCAGTGTTTCTAGTTTACATAGTGTGGTGTACTTGTGCTCCGTGTTTCTAGTTTACACAGTGTGGTGTACTTGTGCTCAGTGTGCCTAGTTTACAGAGTGTTGTGTACTTGTGCTCAGTGTGTCTAGTTTACACAGTGTGCTGTACTTGTGCTTTGTGTGTCTAGTTTACACAATGTGGTGTACTTGTGATCAGTGTTTCTAATTTACACAGTGTGGTGTACTTGTGATCAGTGTTTCTAGTTTTGACAGTGTGGTGTACTTGTGCTCAGTGTGTCTAGTTTCCACAGTGAGGTGTACTTGTGCTCAGTGTGTCCAGTTTATACAGTGTGGTGTACTTGCGATCAGTGTTTCTAGTTTTCACAGTGTGGTGTACTTGTGCTCAGTGTGTCTCGTTTACACAGTGTGGTGTACTAGTGCTCAGTGTTTCTAGTTTACACAGTGTGGTGTACTTGTGCTCAGTGTTTCTAGTTTACACAGTGAGGTGTACTTGTGCTCAGTGTTTCTAGCTTACACAGTGTGGTGTACTTGTGCTCAGTGTTTCTATTTGACACAGTGTGGTGTACTTGTGCTCAGTGTTTCTAGTTTACGCAGTGAGGTGTACTTGTGCTCAGTGTTTCTAGTTTACACAGTATGATGTCCTTGTGCTCAGTGTGTCTCGTTTACACAGTGTGGTGTACTTGTGCTCAGTGTGTCTAGTTTCCACAGTGAGGTGTACTTGTGCTCAGTGTGTCTAGTTTATACAGTGTGGTGTACTTGCGATCAGTGTTTCTAGTTTTCACAGTGTGGTGTACTTGTGCTCAGTGTGTCTCGTTTACACAGTGTGGTGTACTTGTGCTCAGTGTTTCTAGTTTACACAGTGTGGTGTACTTGTGCTCAGTGTTTCTAGTTTACACAGTGAGGTGTACTTGTGCTCAGTGTTTCTAGTTTACACAGTGTGGTGTACTTGTGCTCAGTGTTTCTATTTTACACAGTGTGGTGTACTTGTGCTCAGTGTTTCTAGTTTACGCAGTGAGGTGTACTTGTGCTCAGTGTTTCTAGTTTACACAATATGATGTACTTGTGCTCAGTGTGTCTCGTTTACACAGTGTGGTGTACTTGTGCTCAGTGTGTCTAGTTTACACAGTGTCGTGTACTTGTGCTCCGTGTTTCTCGTTTACACAGTGTGGTGTACTTGTGCTCATTGTGTCTAGTTTACAGAGTGTTGTGTACTTGTGCTCAGTGTGTCTAGTTTACACAGTGTGGTGTACTTGTGCTCAGTGTGTCTAGTTTACACAGTGTGGTGTACTTGTGATCAGTGTTTCTAGTTTTCACAGTGTGGTGTACTTGTGCTCAGTGGGTCTAGTTTCCACAGTGAGGTGTACTTGTGCTCAGTGTGTCTAGTTTATACAGTGTGGTGTACTTGTGATCAGTGTTTCTAGTTTCCACAGTGTGGTGTACTTGTGCTCAGTGTGTCTCGTTTACACAGTGTGGTGTACTTGTGCTCAGTGTTTCTAGCTTACACAGTGTGGTGTACTTGTGCTCAGTGTGTCTAGTTTACACAATGTGGTGTACTTGTGCTCACTTTTTCTAGGTTACACAATGTCATGTACATGTGCTCAGTGTTTCTAGTTTACACAGTGTGGTGTACTTGTCCTCTGCGTTTCTAGTTTACACAGTGTGGTGTACTTGTGCTTAGTGTTTCTAGTTTACACAGTGCGGTGTACTTGTGCTCAGTGTGTCTAGTTTACACAGTGTGGTGTAGTTGTGCTCTGCGTTTCTAGTTTACACAGTGTGGTGTACTTGTGCTCAGTGTGTCTAGTTTACACAATGAGGTGTACTTGTGATCACTGTGTCTAGTTTTCACAGTATGGTGTACTTATGCTCACTTTTTCTTGGTTACACAGTGTGGTGTACATGTGCTCAGTGTGTCTAGTTTACACAGTGTGGTGTACCTGTGCTTAGTGTTTCTAGTTTACACAGTGTGGTGTACTTGTTCTTCGTGTTTCTCGTTTACACAGTGAGGTGTACTTGTGCTCAGTGTTTCTAGTTTACACAGTGTGGTGTACTTGTGCTCAGTGTTTCTGTTTTACACAGTGTGGTGTACTTGTGCTCAGTGTTTCTAGTTTACACAGTGAGGTGTACTTGTGCTCAGTGTTTCTAGTTTACACAGTGTGGTGTACTTGTGCTCAGTGTGCCTAGTTTACACAGTGTGGTGTACTTGTGCTCAGTGTGTCTAGTTTACACAGTGTGGTGTACTTGTGGTCAGTGTTTCTGGTGTACACAGTGTGCTGTACTTGTGCTCAGTGTTTCTAGTTTACACCGTGTGGTGTACTTGTGCTCTGTGTTTCTAGTTTACACAGTGTGGCGTCCTTTTTCTCAGTGTTTCTTGTTAACTCGCAGCTATAGCTCAGTGTTTCTGGTCAATTCACTGCTTTAGCATTACATTTCTGTTTCATCTTCATTCACTGTTGCATCTTAGTTGTTTGTGTTTACTCGTAGTTATATCTCAGTCCTTGGTCTTTCTGTTCAACTGACTGCTGTAAACTTGTTCTTTCTGTTTCTATTAATTTACTGTTGTATCTTTGTGCTAGTGTTATTATTAACATGCTGCTGTACCTTCGGGCTTAGTGTTTGCTGCGAACTCACTGCTGTTCTTAGATAATAAAATGTGAGGCTGGATGAACACAGCAGGCCAAGCAGCATCTCAGGAGCACAAAAGCTGACGTTTCGGGCCTAGACCCTTCATCAGAGAGGGGGATGGGGGGAGGGAACTGGAATAAATAGGGAGAGAGGGGGAGGCGGACCGAAGATGGAGAGTAAAGAAGATAGGTGGAGAGGGTGTAGGTGGGGAGGTAGGGAGGGGATAGGTCAGTCCAGGGAAGACGGACAGGTCAAGGAGGTGGGATGAGGTTAGTAGGTAGCTGGGGGTGCGGCTTGGGGTGGGAGGAAGGGATGGGTGAGAGGAAGAACCGGTTCGGGAGGCAGAGATTGTCTCTGCCTCCCGAACCGGTTCTTCCTCTCACCCATCCCTTCCTCCCACCCCAAGCCGCACCCCCAGCTACCTACTAACCTCATCCCACCTCCTTGACCTGTCCGTCTTCCCTGGACTGACCTATCCCCTCCCTACCTCCCCACCTACACCCTCTCCACCTATCTTCTTTACTCTCCATCTTCGGTCCGCCTCCCCCTCTCTCCCTATTTATTCCAGTTCCCTCCCCCCATCCCCCTCTCTGATGAAGGGTCTAGGCCCGAAACGTCAGCTTTTGTGCTCCTGAGATGCTGCTTGGCCTGCTGTGTTCATCCAGCCTCACATTTTATTATCTTGGAATCTCCAGCATCTGCAGTTCCCATTATCTCTCACTGCTGTTCTTGTTTGCTTTCTGATTCTAGTTATTTCACTGTGGTATACTAGTGAGTTTTTTTTTAGTTAAGTATCTGTTTTATGTTAATGCCCGGTGATTCTCGCTGACACCCTGCTGTCCCTTTGTGTTTTGCATTTGTAGCTGACTGTCTTGTGTCTGGTGTTTCGGTTTTTGTAGATCATTTACTGTTGTATTTCAGTGAATAGTGTTGCTAGTTAGCTCACTGCTGAACACACAGTGTGGAGCTGGAGGAACACAGCAGGCCAGGCAGCATCAGAGGAGCAGGAATGTTGACGATTCAGATCAGGACCTTTCTTTAGATAATCTGAAGAAGAATCCCAACCCAAAACATCAACTTTCCTGCTCCTCTGATGCTGCCTGGCCTGCTGTGTTCCTCCAGCTCCACACTGTTATCTCCTACTCCAGCATCGACAGTTCCTACTATCTCTGAACCAGTTGGTTCCATGTAATTCACTGTTGTATCTTTGTGCTTAGTGTTTGGAGTTGACAGGCTACTGTATCTTCATGTTTCTACTGAGCACTGTTGTATGTTAGTGCTCAGTGTTGCTAGTTAGCTCACTGCTGAACCTCAGTGTTTGGTGTTTCTCATTTATTCACTTCTATACCTTAGTGCTTAGTGTTTCCAGTTAATTTAGTAATTAGTTCCAGGTTGTTAGTGTTTCTAGTTAATATGTGACTGTTGTTGGTGCCCAAGCTCACACTGCAGCATCTCCTCCACATGCACTGTTCTCAAACATTAGCAGTGCACATTCCTGATTGATGTTCATTACTGCTCGGGAAACATCTTGTTAACAGCCC